>NC_135965.1:461207-661966 GCF_053455715.1 Rhinoraja longicauda | reverse complement strand
CGGGCCAGCACACTCCTGCACTTACCTGAGCTGGGGGACCGACCGCCGTCGGTCCTCATGACGGAGATGATGACTCTAGCGGGAGAGCACACCAAATGCCTCATGTTCGAGGAGGCATTCTGCGAGAAGCTGCCAGAGGACGTCTGCGTACTTTTGGGGACCCGATGGATTTCGCAGAAAAGGCGGACGCACTGGTCGCGGCAAAGGCGAGGCGCCCCGGCTCAGTAAATCGGGTTTCCACACCGGTGAGCGACCGACCGCGCGGCCAAGATGGCGCCCATCCGCCCGCCACTTTTCAAAAAACCCGCCAAGCTACTACATCGACGGCGGCCATTTTGAAACAGGCCCGCGACATAGAAACACACCAGCGCGGCTGGCGTTTCTTTCATAGACGGTGGGGAGCAGCGGCACGCAACTGTAGAAGCCCCTGCACATTCTCGGGAAATGCCTCGGCCGATCAAATGTAGAGGCAATCTCGATCGGCCAGAACCATCGCCTCTACCTTGCGGAGCAACATACAGGTACCGTTTTCCTCGTGGACACCGGGGCAATCGTCAGCATTGTGCCTCCATCCGGCCAGGAAGCGTGATCAGGTAAGACCGGACCCCCACTCATTGCGGTGAACGGCAGCCCTGTCCGTACCTACGGAACACGGGACATGTCCCTGTCCTTTGGTTCCAGGACCTACAACTGGACTTTCATCATCGCGGATGTAGGCCAGGCAATCCTGGGAGCGGATTTCCTTTGGGCTTTTTCATTTATCCCTGACGTCCGCGGGAAGAGCCTGCAGCCGTCGTCCAGTACCATTGACCCCCCCGCTCCTTCGATTTCCGTGTCATCCAGCCCGACCGTCCAGGCCGTCACCACGACCTCCGACCCGTTTGCTGTGATACTCGCTGAATTCCCGGAGCTCCTAGTCCAGCGTTTCGACACACCTGCCGCCAAGCACGGAGTCGTGCACTTCATCCCTACGGAGGGACCGCCTGTTGTCGCCCGAGCCCGACGCCTACCCCCTGATAAGCTGGCAGTCGCTCGCGAAGAGTTCCTCACTTTGGAACGGCTGGGGATTATACGCCCGTCAGACAGCCCGTGGGCCTCACCGTTACACATGGTCCCAAAAGCATCTGGGGGGTGGAGACCATGTGGCGATTACCGACGCCTGAACGCCATCACCACGGCTGACCGATACCCGATCCCGCATATTCAGGATTTTTCTGCCAGCCTAGAGGGTGCCACGGTATTCTCAAAACTGGACTTAGTCCGAGGGTATCACCAGATCCCGGTTCGCCCTGCAGACATCCCTAAGACCGCCACCATCACCCCGTTCGGGCTTTTTGAGTGGCTGCGGATGCCTTTCGGCCTCAAAAACGCCGCCCAGGCGCTTGTTCCAACGTCTCATGGACCATGTGGGTCGGGGTATGCCTTTTGTGTTCATATATCTGGACGATATTCTCGTGGCAAGTCGGTCGGCTCACGAACACCGGTCCCACCTGCGCTCCATATTCCAAAGGTTGCAGGACCACGGTCTGATCCTACACCCGTCCAAATGCCAATTCGTACTATCCTCAGTAGATTTCCTGGGCCATCGGATCACACAGGCCGGTGCCGTTCCCTTGCCCGAGAAGGTGGCTGCTATCCGCTCCTCCCCCGCCCCGACACTATCAAAGGGTTACAAGAGTTTGTAGGCATGGTGAATTTTGACCACCGATTCGTCCCGGCGGCAGCCCGGATCATGCGTCCCCTTTTCCAATGCCTCGCGGGTAACCCCACCGAGCTCGTGTGGTCCCCTGCTGCCGACGCGGCTTTCGCGGCGGCCAAGCTGGCCCTTGCGAACGCCACCATGCTCGTCCACCCGCGCTCCTCTGCCCCCACCGCCCTCACCATCGATGCCTCCGGCGTGGCGGTGGGGGGCGTCTTAGAACAGCAGGTTAACGGCCTCTGGCACCCTTTGGCCTTTTTCAGCCGCCAGCTCACTTGCCCCGAGATAGCTTACAGTGCCTTTGATCGGGAACTCCTGGCCCTCTACCTAGCGATCCGTCATTTTCGCTATTTTTTAGAGGGTCGCTTTTTCGTGACTTTCACTGACCACAAGCCACTGACGTTTGCTTTTTTGAAGGTTTCCGATCCGTGGTCGGCCCGCCAGCAGAGACACCTCACTTTCGTTTCGGAATTTACCACCGACGTTCGGCACATTGCGGGAAAACTAAACGCCGTAGCGAATGCCCTGTCCAGACCGGCGGTTTCCCCGGTTGCCGAAGTAAGTTCCGGGGTGGATTTCCAGGAGCTCGCGGAGGCTCAGCGCCTGGAAGACACCCCCTCCCTGTACCCCCACACCACCTCGGGATTACGGGTGGCACAGGTAGCCTGTGGTCCCACGCGTACCAAACTCTGGTGCGATGTTTCTCTGCCACGCGCCCGCCCGGTAGTGCCCACTTCCATGCGGCGCCAGGTTTTCGATACTATTCACGGCCTGGCACATCCGTCCATCCGGGCCACTTCGGCTCTGGTTGCGGCTCGATTTGTCTGGCACGGGCTGCGGAGGCAGGTGGCCGCCTGGTCCCGCTCCTGCATTCCGTGTCAAACCTCCAAGGTACACCGGCACACTCGGCCCCCCGTCCAGCAGTTCACGGTCCCCGCAGTCCGATTCCTCCACATCCATGTAGATCTCGTCGGCCCGTTACCCCACTCTAGGGGCTACACCCACCTCCTCACGGTAGTCGAGCGGTTCACCCGGTGGCCAGAGGAGCTCCCGTTGTCCGACATCTCAGCAGCCTCCTGCACGCGGGCTCTGGCACTAAATTGGATTGCCCGTTTCGGCGTCCCGGACGTCATCACTACCGACCGGGGCGCCCAATTTACCTCGTCCCTGTGGGTGGCTCTGACTCAGCTGTGCGGGTCCCGATTACAGCAAACCACCGCCTATCACCCCCAGGCCAACGGGATGGTGGAACGGTTCCACAGGCAGCTTAAAGCGTCCCTCACTGCCCGCCTGTCCGGCCCCGACTGGGCCGACCAGCTCCCATGGGTTCTCCTGGGTATCCGCACGGCTCCGAAGCACGATCTCGGAGCTTCCTCGGCAGACCTGGTCTATGGCTCGCACCTGCGAGTAACAGGCGACGTTCTCCCCCAATGTTCCACCCCCCCCTCCCTCCATGCCAGCACTCTTAGCTGCACTCCGAGCGCGGGTGGGGTCCCTGGCCCCGGTCCCTGCTTCTCGTCACGGGGATCCCCCTTCACACGTCCCGCCGGCTTTGGGCGACTGCGAGTTTGTGTTCCGGCGCATCGATGCTCACCGTCCCCCGTTCCGGCCGGTTTACCAGGGTCCGTTCAGGGTAGTGAAGAAAGGCACAGTCACCTTCACGTTAGAAGTGGGCACCCGACAGGAGGTCGTCTCGGTGTCCCGCCTCAAGCCTGCCTATTTGGACCCAGACCAGCCCGTCACAGCGGCTCAACCTCCTCGCCGGGGCCGACCTCCGGCCGCGGCTCCCGTACAGCAGTTTTCCCCCTCGATGCCCCCGTTCGGGACTCCTCTTCCCCCGGTCGCCTTGCCACCACCGCCTCCGGCTCCGTCAGTTCCCCCTCCTCCCGCGGTGCCGGCTTCCCCGTCCCCACCCCCGGTGGGGCCTCCCTCTCCTCTCCCCACCCGCTCCGGTCGGGTGGTCCGGGCACCTGCCCGGTACCGCGCCGAGGGTTCTGGGGGGGGGGGGGGTCAAGTAGGGGCACAGGGATTGGTCCAGACCATCGAACCCTCTGATTGGTAGAAGAGGTGAGGTGGTGCGCAGAGAAAGGTACAGAGCAGTCTGGTTTAGAACTCCGAGAGAGACAGTAAGATTTATGGTTGTCTGTCGTTTGGTGCGTTGATTGTCACGGTTGTTAATCTTACAATAAACGTCTACCTCAACGCACATCGCCTACGACTTGCCATAGCAGTTCGATATATTCATCTCTTCAACCAGGCTGATTGGGCAAGTCATGTAACGTTATCGGAATGGAATATATCCATTACCTTGCTTTAGTCCTGCACAAATCATATCGTCTGTGACTTGTCTTCCAAGCTGGTGATAAACATCCTTGCATTGGTCATGGTCTACGACTGGAATCTCAATCTAAACAAGAAAGACACGGTCAGTTTGTGTTAAATGTTGAAAACAAATGTACCACTGACCATAAATGTTGCTATGACCATTCTTCACTGTCTGTGTTGGTTCCGGACTAGAACAATCTCAGAATAATCTCTAAGGTCCCTTTGGCAAAGTATTAAACACCCACATGGCCGTCTGGTTCAGGAGGTAAAGGTGAGCTGGAGTAGGATTCACAAATATCTTCACGATAGGCAGAGGGTAGTGGGTGGTTTTCTGATTGGTAGATCAGTGGTTTACTGCAGTATCATTGCTGGGATTTTTGCAATTTGTGATCCATACTAATGACTTGGATGTGAATGCAGGAGGTGTGATTAGTAAGTTTGCAAATAACACAAATCTGGAATAGAAACTGTTTATCTGAAGCTATAGCAGGGCATAGATAAAGGTACATGACTGTTCCCCTGGGTGAAGATGTCAAACACTAGAGGGCAAAGCTTTGTGGTGAGAGAGGGAAAGATTAAAGGGAATTTACGAGGCCATTTTATTTTTTACGGAGAATTGTAGAAGTGGTGGAAGCAGATAAGATAGCAATGTTTCAGAGACAGACAAATAACAGAGGAATATAGATGGTGTGCAGGCAGGTGTGCAGGTTAAACTAACAGGGTCGACACAAACATTGTAGGTCAAGGGGCCTATACCTGTGTTCTATTGCACTATTCTATGTAGACGAGGTGAAAGGTTAGACGGAGAATTCATGGCTGCAATTCCTGGCGTGCAAGATGATACATTTTGGGAAGTGACAAAGAGGTAGGTAAATGGTAACACATGAAGGAACGTTGATGATCACAGAGACCTTGATATTCAAGGACTTAGCTTCCTGAAAGTGGCAACATAGTTTAGTTTAGTTTCCACAGGTGGATAGAATGGTGAAGACGACATGTGGCAAGCTTGCCTTCATCAGTTGGGCTATCGAATATGTCAGGATGTTTCTATTAGTAATTTAAAAATTCCTATCTATCAAATGCCACAATGAATGTGCCTTTGGTTTAAATTATAATGTTTATTCTTAATTGTTTACTGTATGTCGTGTTGTTACTTGCGAGCAAAGCACCAAGGCAAATTCCTTGTATGTGTACATACTTGGCTAATAAAAGTTATTCAATTCAATCCAATTCAATTTTTTCATCAGCTATTTTCAGAATAGCCTTGTACAGAGTCTACACTATTCCATGTTTTTCAGCACTGTGGAAGGAATAGACAGTGTTGGGGCCCTTCCTCAATCTGAAACATCCTGACCTGAAATGTCTTCCCTTCAGTCCCTCCACAATGTGACCCACTGAGTCTGTCCAGCACCTTGTTTTTGCTCAAAATTCCACCATCTGCCGTCTTTGTATCTCCACGACATAAGTCTACGCTCCTCATTATCAACATTACCAATTTTGAAGTCACTTACTGAGCAAACCTCCTACATTCACATTCAAGTCGTTAACAGCAAGGGTCGCAACAACCACCTCTATGATGGCCCATTCAGCATGATCTAATCCCCAAAATACCAATACCCCTGAGGCAATCACCCTCTGTCTTCTAACAGCAACCCGTTTGGATTCAGCTCAACTATTACATAACCTGTTGGCATGCCTTTCTTTCATCTCATCAGCAACTTGGATACGTTACATTCGATCTCCTCTACCAAGTATTTAACATAGGTTGTGAATAATTGAGTGCTAAGAGGTGACCTTTGGGGTGCTCCGCTAGTTAGGTAGATGTTTTAAAAGGTTTGAGTGTGGATAAATGCACAAGGCCAAAGGACATCTCTAAGAAGAAAGGGGGGACATTTCTGGGACTCTGACAGATATTTAAATGTGCATTAGCCATATGAGAGATGCAGATGACTGGAAGGCAGTAAATGTAGCTCCTTTATTCAAGAAAGGCAACTGCACAGAACACTCCACATGCATCTGACCAAAGGTGTATAGAGATGCAGCATGACTTCCTGACTTTTATACCCGATGCCCCGACTGATGAAGGTAAGCATATTAAACGCCTTCTTTACCACTATCCACAGAGATGGGGAAAATATACACAGCTTTAAAATATACAATGTGCAGGTCCTCGGGAGTGGGTGGGGTATAAATAACAGAGTGTCAAGGAACATTTCCAGCAAGTTCTGATTTTATTTCAGTTGTACCACATATGCAGTTTTCTGCTGTTGGATTCCTCTTACTTATCACAAGTAACCTAACCACCAGCCACCAGGTGTGTTCTGCAGCGTGACAATAACAAACATACCTCCATCAGCGTCTCAGGAATCGAGTGCAGGAACTGTTTGCCCCATCCACTAACTATCACCAGGTCACCTTCAAAACAAAACCAAACAATGCAAAGTTTCAGTATCTCAAACACACTGACTCTGAGCAAGAGAGCTGGTGTCATACAGTAACTGCCTCAGCTCAGACCCACCCTGGGTCAGCCAAGGTCAGTAACTCAACTCATGCAGAAATACCTTACTGTCATTTCCCTCCACAGTCTGACCTGCTGAGTTCCTCCAGCACTTTGCCTTTTGGGCAAATGCTTAGATGCCAAAAGAAAAGCAGCTCATGAACCACCAAATGGAAACATCACAATATTAAAGAAACATCAAAAAGAGGCAGGACTGGTGCAGGACCAGGCAGGGGAAAAGATGCCAAGGGAAGCAAAGATGACAGAAGTTGTTTGGAAATATAATTACCACAGGAACTGCTTCAACTGACCAAACACAAACTTGGGTTTCTAAGCCTGAGGGGGAGTTGATGTGACTGCACAAGAAAACAGCAGCAGGTACGGCCACTCGGCCCCTCTAGACTGCTCTGCCACACAACATCTGCCCATCTCTTCAACTGCACCAGCTCCTTGGAGCCCACAATACCCCTGATCTTCCAAAAATATCTTTCTCCACTTACTGTAGGAATTTTAATGATGAATCCCTCACAACTAACAAAGGTGTAGGATTCTAGAGATTCACCAGTTTTTGCAAGAAGTTGTTACTCCATACCTCAGTCTTAAATGTCAGACTCCCTGTATTGAAACCATGCAGAGATTCCTGGATTTACTTTTCAGGAGGTGCCCACCCTACACTCAATTCAGGTAATTCAGATAGGTACGGACCTTTGCAACATCCAGCAATCCCCCCGACACTCAATGGCCTCACCATCACACAATCCCCCACTATTAATACTCTGGGGATTACCATTGAGCAGAAACTAAAGTGGTCTAGTCACATACACAATGTGGATAGACCAGAGGGTCAGACGCTAGGAGTGCTGCAGTCAGTAACTCAAGGCCTCACTCCCCAACGCCTGTTCACCATCTACAAGGCTCAAGTCAGGAGTGTGGCAGAACACTCTCCACTTGCCTGTGTGAGTGCAGCTTCAACAACACTCAAGCTTCACAGCGTACAGGAAGGACATAGCACACACTGCATGTGGAAGGCACCTGTCCACAGACATTCACTCGCTCCACTGCAGCGGCGGTTTGTACCATGCACAGGATGCATTGCAGCAACTTATCAAGCCTCCTCCGACAGCACCAGCCCAACCCAGAGCACCTGCCCAACGTACAGCACCCGCCCAACCCACAGCACCCGCCCAACCCACAGCACCCGCCCAACCCACAGCACCCGCCCAACCCACAGCACCCGCCCAACCCACAGCACCCGCCCAACCCACAGCACCCGCCCAACCCACAGCACCCGCCCAACCCACAGCACCCGCCCAACCCACAGCACCCGCCCAACCCACAGCACCCGCCCAACCCACAGCACCCGCCCAACCCACAGCACCCGCCCAACCCACAGCACCCGCCCAACCCACAGCACCCGCCCAACCCACAGCACCCGCCCAACCCACAGCACCCGCCCAACCCACAGCACCCGCCCAACCCACAGCACCCGCCCAACCCACAGCACCCGCCCAACCCACAGCACCAGCCCAACCCACAGCACCCGCCCAACCCACAGCACCCGCCCAACCCACAGCACCTGCCCAACCCACAGCACCTGCCCAACCCACAGCACCTGCCCACAGCACCTGCCCCACCCATAGCACCTGCCCCACCCACAGCACCTGCCCACAGCACCTGCTCAACCCACAGCACCTGCCCAACCCACAGCACCTGCCCAACACACAGCACCTGCCCAACACACAGCACCTTCCCCACCCACAGCACCTGCCCAACCCACAGCACTTGCCCAACCCGGATTACCTGCCCACAGCACCTGCCCAACCCACAGCACATGCCCAACCCACAGCACCTGCCCAACCCACAGTACCTGCCCACTGCACCCGCCCAACCCTCAGCACCTGCCCAACCCACAGCACCTGCCCAACCCACAGCACCTGCCCAACCCACAGCACCTGCCCAACCCACAGCACCTTCCCAACCCACAGCACCTGCCCACAGCACCTGCCCAACCCACAGCACCTGCCCAACCCACAGCACCTGCCCAACCCACAGCACCTGCCCAACCCACAGCACCTGCCCAACCCACAGCACCTGCCCAACCCACAGCACCTGCCCAACCCACAGCACCAGCCCAACCCACAGCACCTGCCCAACCCACAGCACCTGCCCACAGCACCTGCCCAACCCACAGCACCTGCCCAACCCACAGCACCTGCCCAACCCACAGCACCTGCCCAACCCACAGCACCTGCCCAACCTGTGGTGTTATTGCAATGTGCCTTTAAGACTACACAGGTCTATTGGTAGGGGGTCATCAGAGGGCGACAGGGAGGAGCCCGGGGGAGCAGATGGCGGTTGAATAAACACTCGCGTAAAAACACAGTCGGACTCACTGTATCTTTTTAAAGAACACAACATGGTGTCAGAAGTCCTGTAGGGTGCGTGAAGTGTACTTTGAGTCAAACAACTATCGTTTGGAGCTTGTTGACGGCAAAAGAGAAAGAAGAGTGCGACATGCAAGACGACAACGCACAGAGAGCCCCGGTAGGACCAAATGCTACATTTAGCATCCAGCCTCCGGAGTCCTTCGACTTTTCAAAGCCGCAAGAGTGGGCCAAATGGATACGGAGGTTCGAAAGGTTCCGTCTGGCAAGTAACTTGAATGCCAGCTCCGAAGATAATCAAGTTAACACGCTGATTTATTGCATGGGAAATGAGGCAGACGATGTTCTGCGCGGGTTAACCCTGACAGTAGCACAAAGCGGAACGTACATAGGGGTGCGTGATGGCTTCCAACGATTTTTCATAGTAAAGACAAATATAATCTATGAGCGTGCCAAGTTCAACATGCGCAGGCAGGGAGAACATGAAACAGTGGATGCCTTTGTCACTGCGTTATATGCGCTGGCAGAGCACTGTAACTACGGGGTGCTACACGACGAGCTGATACGCGACAGGCTTGTTGTCGGACTGATGGATAAGCGGCTGTCCGAACGTATGCAGCTTGACGCAGAATTGACGCTCGAAAAGGCCGTCAATATGGCGAGGCAGAGTGAGGAGGTGAAACGGCAACAATCTTCTCTGCGAGGTGACACAAGGACAGAGACAAGTGATGCTAAATCTGTGGACAGAGTGTATAAGAGCAGTAGAAAAGGTGCCAAAAACAAACCTCACCAGGCTTATGGCCACCAACTCAAAACACACAGCGCCCAAGACAGCAGGGGGAAAAGTGTACAGTGCCATAAATGTGGCAGCTCTCCGTCCCATCCAAGGCAGGATTGCCCGGCAAAGGATGCGAAATGCCATTTATGTGGGAGAAAGGGACATTACAAGCATGTATGTAGATCACCCAAAACCATGCAGGAAGTTGAAGAGGACGAGGATGTTATGTTCCTAGGCAGCGTCACAGCCGATGGAGAGCCATGGATGGCAAACATCGACATAAATGATAAAAACGTGTCATTCAAAATTGACACCGGCGCCGATGTTACAGTCCTACCCCACACCGTGTTTAAAGAGATCTATAGAGACAGCGATCCACCTACCCTCCGTAAAGCAACCAAGCCACTGCTGGGACCCGGGAGGAGTCCACTAGAAGTTGTGGGCGTCGCTGGGCTGTTCCTGGTGAAAGGAGAGAAAAGGGTGATGGAGGATGAGTACGTCACACGACACCTGCACACTGCATTGCTGGGGAAGCCTGCTATCGGCAAGCTGGAGCTTGTGGTTCGGCTAGACAGCATCACCATAGAGACACTTAAGACTAGCTACCCGACTAGCTATGCAGCGGTCTCGGGGAGGTACGACAGCAGTATGCCATCAAGCTGAAACCAGGGGCCCAACCGTTCTCATTGAAGACACCCAGAAGGATTCCGTTGCCGCTGATGGGTAAAGTCGAGCGAGAACTGTCCCGCATGGAAGGCCTGGGGGTGATCACTAGTGTTGAAGAGCCTACTGACTGGTGTTCAGGCATGGTGGTGGTGCCGAAAAAGACAGGAGCCGTACGCATATGCGTCGATCTCACTAACCTCAACGAGTCGGTGTGTCGAGAAAAGTACATCCTGCCATCGGTGGAGGAAACACTGGGGATGCTGGCTGGAGCCAGAATATTCAGCAAGTTGGATGCCAACACGGGGTTTTGGCAAATACCCCTGACCGAAGACTCAGCAAAATACACAACATTCATCACACCCTTCGGTCGTTACTACTTCAAGCGGCTGCCCTTCGGCATTGCCTCTGCCCCCGAACACTTTCAAAACAGGATGGTGTCAGAGGTCACGGAGGGACTCGAGGGAATCGTCTGCCACATGGATGATGTACTGGTCTGGGGCCAAACACGAGAGGAGCACGACGCTCGTCTGCATACTGTGCTGGCGAGGATCCAAAAGGCGGGCATTACGCTTAACATTGACAAATGTGACCTGTCGAAGGAAGAGGTGACCTTTCTTGGTCAGGTCCTCTCCTCCAGTGGCATTAGTCCTGACCCGAGCAAGACTGAGGCTGTAAGGAAGATGGAGGAGCCGACCAATGTGAGTGAGCTGAGGAGCTTTCTCGGAATGGTTAACCAGCTGGGGAAGTTCATTCCGCAACTAGCAGAGAGAGACAAGGCTCTGCGAGACCTCCTGTCAAAGAGGAACTGCTGGCTGTGGGGCGTCGACCAGGCAAGAGCGTTTCAAGATTTGAAAAATGCACTGGTATCCCCACCTGTACTAGCCATGTACGACACGAACCGTGAATGCAAAGTCTCAGCAGACACGTCATCTTACGGCCTGGGAAGTGTACTTCTCCAAAAATGGGATGAGGAGTGGAGACCGGTAGCCTACGTGTCGCTATCTCTCACACAGACGGAGCAGAGATACGCGCAGGTGGAGAAAGAGGCCTTGGGCCTGACCTGGGCTTGTGAAAGGTTCCGCAACTTTCTCATCGGTAAACACTTCCAGATGGAGACGGATCATAAGCCTCTCCTGAGTCTGCTGGGGTCACAGGCACTGGATGCTCTCCCTCCACGGATTCAGCGTTTCCGGATGCGCCTCATGCGCTATTCTTACTCCATTTCTCATGTGCCAGGAAAGTGTCTGTGGACAGCTGATACGCTGTCGCGTGCTCCTGTGAAAATGGGGGAAACGCCTGACGAAAAGGAGTTGTTTGAGAATACAAACATCTATGTGGACATGATAATAGAGAACCTGCCGGCAAGCACTGCCTACCTGGATGAGTTGAGAGCGGAGCTAAAAAGGGACAGTGTGTGCGCACGGGTAATGCAGCTGTGTCAGGAAGGATGGCCAACGAATAGCAACAGTGAACCGGCACTCAGGCTGTACTGGGCAGAACAAGCATTGCTCACGGTAAATGACCGACTGTTACTCAAAGGGGACAGATTAGTCATACCCTCAACTATGAGGAACGACGTGCTGACCAGACTACATGAAGGTCACCAGGGAGTGGTGAAGTGTAGAGAGCGTGCACAACGGTCAGTGTGGTGGCCTGGACTAAGTCAGCAGCTGAACGAATTGGTCCTCAACTGCCGGACATGCAGCAAAGAGAGACAGAACCACACAGAGCCGCTGATGCCATCACAATACCCAGGCCGACCATGGCAAAAGCTGGGAGCTGACTTGTTCATGCTGGGAAGCAAGAACTACCTGCTGGTAGTGGATTATGCATCGAGATACGTGGAAATCGCTCCACTCAGCCCCACCAAGTCGACAGATGTAATCCACCACCTCAAATCAATGTTTGCACGTCACGGCATTCCGGAGACATTGGTCACAGACAATGGGCCTCAGTTTGCCGGAACCGCCATTGCTGCGTTTGCAAAGTCGTATGGTTTCCGCCATGTCACAAGCAGCCCGAGATATCCTCAGAGTAACGGGGAGGCCGAACGTGCAGTCAAGACAGTGAAGGGTCTCCTGAAGAAAGCGGCGGATCCCTACCTCGCTTTACTTGCATATAGAGCGACCCCACTGCAAAACGGGTACAGCCCAGCCCAACTCCTTATGGGGAGAAGGCTTCGCACTACGGTACCAACACTTCCAGCCCTGCTGAATCCTGCTCTTCCCGACAATGAAGTGGTTGCGTGGAAGGAAAAGGAGAAGAGAATCAGAGATGCACAACGGTACAACCTGCGGCATCGTGCACGGAGTCTGGACAGGCTCTTTCCCGGACAAGAAGTGTGGGTCACGGATCAAGGCGAAGCTGGAGCTGAGATCGGCAGCCACACCGCCCCCCGCTCTTACATCGTGGAGGGACCTCACGGGTCGGTCAGGCGAAACCGTCGCCATCTAATTCCCATGAAACCCTTGCCGGACCAGAGTGGGGGTGGTATGAAAGAGCAACTCCCGACTGGGTTGCATTCCAGAGCAGAGCTCAGCAGAACCACCAAAAGAGAACATTCCAGAGCAGAGCTCAGCAGAGCCACCAAAAGAGAACATTCCAGAACTGCCATCCACTCCCAGAACCAGGTTTGGGAGAAGAGCAGTGAGACCAGATAGGTTGAACTATAAGTGGAAAAAAAAGAGTTTCTAAAGAAAATGTTTTTCTAATTTAGTGAAAAGGGTAAAATCCTTTTCACTAAGACAATGTGTTTACATGTACTTATGTTGAATTAATTTAGTTCAGATAGGAACAGACCTTTCAGCTAAAGAGGCAGAATAATCCTCTAAGGTCTGGTGAATCAACCGCAGTCTACCGATTGATTCTAGAAAGGGGAGAGGTGGTGTTATTGCAATGTGCCTTTAAGACTACACAGGTCTATTGGTAGGGGGTCATCAGAGGGCGACAGGGAGGAGCCCGGGGGAGCAGATGTGCGGTTGAATAAACACTCGCGTAAAAACACAGTCGGACTCACTGTATCTTTTTAAAGAACACAACACAACCCACAGCACCTGCCCAACCCACAGCACCTGGCCGACCCACAGCAACTGCCCCACCCACAGCATCTTCCCAACCAACCTCCCAGTCACAACAAAGGCAGCAACGGCACAGGGAACACCACCACCTGGGAGTTGCCCTCTAAGCACACACCATCCTGACTTGGAAATATATTGCTGTTCCTTCACTGTCTCTGGGTCAAACTCCAAGAACTCCAGGATTTCAATGGATTAAATTAACGTACACTATTCTGAAGAGAATAGGAAAAGGGGGATCTGACATGTGTAGAATAGTTAGAAATAAGATAGAGCAAAGATAAGGCAAATAGAGCACAGAGCTGTATAGAGGTAGCGTGCATGTGCAAGGAAGTCACGATGGACCTTTACAAAACAGTGTTTTGGCCACAATTGGTGTAATATACACAGCTCTAAATGCATCTTTAGAAAACATCTGAAGGCCTTTGAGTGCAAAAGAGACTAATTAGAGAATTGTACGGCACAGAAACAGGCTCTTTGGTTCAACTCGTCCATTCCGACCAAGATGTCTATCTGACCTGACTCCATTTGCTGCACTACCTTTCCAAGTCATTTCCATCCAACTATTTGTCTAACTGTCTTTTTAATGTTGTTAGCTTACCTGCTTCAACTACTTCCTCTCACAGCTCATTCCATATACACACCAGCTGTGTGAAGAAGTTGCCCCTCAGGCTCCTTTTAAATCTTCCCTCTCTCACTTTAAACCTATGCCCTTTATTTCTTGGGTTCCCTACCCCTGACCCCCCCCCCCCCCCCCCCCATTTTATGCACTTCAGCCTTAACACTCAGTGTTCTTTGCTCCAAGGAATAAAGATCTACCCAACCTCTCCTTATAGATCCATCCCTCGAGTCTTGGCAACATCCTTGTGAATCCCTGGGAGGAAGACTGTCACCATTCACCGTATGCATGTTCCTCATGATTTTATAAATTTCCCAAAGGTCACCCCTCGTGTTCCTTGCTCTCCCTCATCCACCACCCTGCCCTCATCAATCCTATTCATCACCTCAACCAGATATGATTTTCCGCACACAAAGCCATGCTGACTATCCCTTCTTATCTTTCCCAATCCTGGTGGATCCTGGCCCTCAGAATCCCCTCCAGTACCTTACCACTGGCGTCAGTCAGGCTTACCACTGTAGTTCCCAGTCTTGAACTTGCAACTCTTCTGAAATAACATTCAACATCAGCCACCCTCCAGTCTTCCAGTACCTCACCCTTGGCTAAAGATGATGCCATTATCATCAGAGATACAAGATACTGCAGATGCTGGAATCTTGAGCAAAAAAATATAGTGCGAGAGGAACTCAGGAGGTCAGGTAGCATCTGTGGAGGGAATGGCCAGATGACATTTTGGGCCGTGACCCTTCGTCAGTCTGATGGATGTGGGGAGAGAAATCTGGAAAAGAGAGATGGAGGAACAGCCTGGCAAGTGATAGGTGGGTAGAAGTGAGGGACAGGTTGATTGGCAGATGGGTTTACTTTTATTATTGTCACGTGTACCGAGGGTTTTGATGAAGATAGTGACAATGCCAAGAGGTAATAGCGGATAAAAGGGTGTCAGATAAGGAAGGAAGTGGAGCAATGAAACATATCGAGCCCATTCGGCCCGAAGGGACCAGACTAACCACACAACATCTGTCCATGGTGGCAAGGCTTGCATGCTTTAACAGGCTAAAAGTGAAGATAACCAGAACCGCTGGCCACAATGCAACCCTCCCCAACTAACTCGATGCACTCTCTGCTTGTTTTGAGCAGGAGGTAAGTAGAATGATGGCACCTGCCCCGGAAGTCTCGATGCCCACCTGTACCCACAGTCAGCATCACAGACATCAGATCAGCCTTCATGTCAGTGAACCCACGGAAAGCTACTGGTCAAGATGGAGATCCCGACCGTTCCTCAAAACCTACACAGACCAGCTGCAGGAGTATTCACAAACCTCCGTAATCCAATCTGAGCTTCTCACTTGCTTTAAGAAGACCACTATCATCCCAGTGCCAAAGAAAACCCAGGTACCATGCCTTAGTGGTTCTGACACCCACCTTCAACACACTTGCCGTTGCACATTAACTCCAGCCTTACGGACAACTTTGATCTGCTGCAACATAGACAGCAAAGACTCCTATGGAAGAGTCCTACTTATTGTCTATAGCTCCAGCTTCAATACCATAATTCCAACCAAACCAATCGGCAAGCTGCTGGACCAAGTTGTCAGCACTGCCCTCTGCCATTGGATCTCGACATCTGACTCATAGATCACAATCTGTAAGGATAGGTGACAAAATGTACTCCATGATAAACCTCAACACCAATTCCCTGCAAGGTCACATTATCAACCCCATACGATACCCCTAAACACGCAGAGGAACGAGGCCCAGTTAAACGCAAACTCTGTTTACAAGTTTGGAGATGATACTCTAAAGTGCACCAGAAACCAAACAATGACAAGACACAAGGAGACAGAAGCAATGCAACCTTGCCCTGAATGTCAGTAAATGAAGGAGCTGGTCATTGATTTCAGGAAGCAGGGAGGACACACTGGTCAATGTTGCTGGTAAAGATTGTTGAGAGCTTCCACATTTCTAGCTGTGAAACAATTTGTCCTAGTCCTACCACATTGCCAAGAAAGCACACTTCTTCAGAATTACTTTACTTCTTCAGAATGCTGTGAAAATTTGGCATGTCTCCAATAACTTACCAAATTCTATAGATGCACAGTAGAAAGAATGTAGACTCTCACAGCTCGGTTTGGCAACTGCTCTGCCCAAAACGACGTAATTGTCAATAATTGTTCTTATAGCCCAGTCCATCATGTAAACCAGCCTCCCCTCCCCCCACCCCATCAACTCCATCTAGACAATAGACAATAGGTGCAGGAGTAGGCCATTCAGCCCTTCGAGCCAGCACCGCCATTCAATGCGATCATGGCTGATCACTCTCAATCAGTACCCCGTTCCTGCCTTCTCCCCATACCCCCTCACTCCGCTATCCTTAAGAGCTCTATCCAGCTCTCTCTTGAAAGCATCCAACGAACTGGCCTCCACTGCCTTCTGAGGCAGAGAATTCCACACCTTCACCACCCTCTGACTGAAAAAGTTCTTCCTCATCTCCGTTCTAAATGGCCTACCCCTTATTCTTAAACTGTGGCCCCTTGTTCTGGACTCCCCCAACATTGGAACATGTTATCTGCCTCTAATGTGTCCAATCCCCTAATTATCTTATATGTTTCAATAAGATCCCCCCTCATCCTTCTAAATTCCAGTGTATACAAGCCCAATCGCTCCAGCCTTTCAACATACGACAGCCCCGCCATTCCGGGAATTAACCTAGTGAACCTACGCTGCACGCCCTCCATAGCAAGAATATCCTTCCTCAAATTTGGAGACCAAAACTGCACACAGTACTCCAGGTGCGGTCTCACCAGGGCCCGGTACAACTGTAGAAGGACCTCTTTGCTCCTATACTCAACTCCTCTTGTTACGAAGGCCAACATTCCATTGGCTTTCTTCACTGCCTGCTGTACCTGCATGCTTCCTTTCATTGACTGATGCACTAGGACACCCAGATCTCGTTGAACTCCCCCTCCTCCTAACTTGACACCATTCAGATAATAATCTGCCTTTCTATTCTTACTTCCAAAGTGAATAACCTCACACTTATCTACATTAAACTGCATCTGCCATGTATCCGCCCACTCACACAACCTGTCCAAGTCACCCTGCAGCCTTATTGCATCTTCCTCACAATTCACACTACCCCCCAACTTAGTATCATCTGCAAATTTGCTAAGCGTCTTTGAGTATATGAAAAGCGCTATATAAATAAAATGTATTATTATTATTATTATTATGGTACTTTTAATCCCTTCGTCTAAGTCATTAATGTATATCGTAAATAGCTGGGGTCCCAGCACCGAACCTTGCGGTACCCCACTGGTCACTGCCTGCCATTCCAAAAGGGACCCATTTATCCCCACTCTTTGCTTTCTGTCTGTCAACCAATTTTCTATCCATGTCAGTACCCTACCCCCAATTAGTGCCCTAATTTTGCCCACTAATCTCCTATGTGGGACCTTGTCGAAGGCTTTCTGAAAGTCGAGGTACACCACATCCACTGACTCTCCCTTGTCAATTTTCCTAGTTACATCCTCAAAAAATTCCAGTAGATTTGTCAAGCATGATTTCCCCTTCGTAAATCCATGCTGACTCGGAATGATCCCGTTACTGCTATCCAAATGCTCAGCAATTTCGTCTTTTATAATTGACTCCAGCATCTTCCCCACCACTGATGTCAGACTAACTGGTCTATAATTACCCGTTTTCTCTCTCCCTCCTTTCTTAAAAAGTGGGATAACATTTGCTATCCTCCAATCCACAGGAACTGATCCTGAATCTATAGAACATTGAAAAATGATCTCCAATGCTTCCACTATTTCTAGAGCCACCTCCTTAAGTACTCTGGGATGCAGACCATCAGGCCCTGGGGATTTATCAGCCTTCAGTCCCATCAGTCTACCCAAAACCATTTCCTGCCTAATGTGGATTTCCTTCAGTTCCTCCATCACCCTAGGTTCTCCGGCCCCTAGAACATTTGGGAGATTGTGTGTATCTTCCTCAGTGAAGACAGATCCAAAGTAACGGTTTAACTCGTCTGCCATTTCTTTGTTCCCCATAATAAATTCCCCTGCTTCTGTCTTCAAGGGACCCACATTTGCCTTGACTATTTTTTTCCTCTTCACGTACCTAAAAAAACTTTTGCTATCCTCCTTTATATTATTGGCTAGTTTACCCTCGTACCTCATCTTTTCTCCCCGTATTGCCTTTTTAGTTAACTTTTGTTGCTCTTTAAAAGAGTCCCAATCCTCTGTCTTCCCACTCTTCTTTGCTATGTTATACTTCCTCTCCTTAATTTTTATGCTGTCCCTGACTTCCCTCGTCAGCCACAGGTGTCTCTTACTCCCCTTAGAGTCTTTCCACCTCTTTGGAATAAATTGATCCTGCAACCTCTGCATTATTCCCAGGAATACCTGCCATTGCTGTTCTACCGTCTTCCCTGCTAGGGCCTCCTTCCAATCAATTTTGGCCAGCTCCTGCCTCATGCCTCTGTAATCCCCTTTGCTATACTGTAATACCGACCCTTCCGATTTTCCCTTCTGCCTTTCCATTTGCAGAGTAAAACTTATCATGTTGTGATCACTGCCTCCTAATGGCTCTTTTACCTCTAGTCCCCTTATCAGATCAGGATCATTACACAACACTAAATCCAGAATTGCCTTCTCCCTGGTAGGCTCCAGTACAAGCTGTTCTAAGAATCCATCTCGAAGGCACTCTACAAACTCTCTTTCCTGGGGTCCATTTCCAACCTGATTTTCCCAGTCTACCTGCATGTTGAAATCTCCCATAACCACCGTAGCATTACATTTTTGACACACCAATTTTATCTCCTGATTCAACTTGCACCCTATGTCGAGGCTACTGTTTGGGGGCCTATAGATAACTCCCATTAGGGTCTTTTTACCCTTACAATTTCTCATTTCTATCCATACTGATTCAATATCTCCTGATTCTATGTCACCCCTTGCAAGGGAATGAATATCATTCCTTACCATCAGAGCAACCCCACCCCCTCTGCCCACCTGTCTGTCTTTTCTATACGTTGTGTACCCCTGAATATTCAGTTCCCAGCCCTGGTCCTCTTGTAGCCATGTCTCAGTGATCCCTACAACATCATACTCGCCCATGACTAACTGAGCCTCAAGCTCATCCACTTTATTTTTTATACTACGCGCATTTAAGTACAACACTTTAACTTCTGTATTTACCTCCCCTCTCACATCGTTCACAATTGGCCCTGCCCTTAATTTCTTTTCCCCTCTAGAACTTCTGTTCCCATTCTTCCGAGAGTCTTTTGCAATATCTCCTGTATTCCCTTTTACCTCATCTTCATATTCACAATTTGTTAACCCCTCCCCCCCACTACTTAGTTTAAAGCCACAGGTGTCACACTAGCAAACCTGCCTGCCAGAATGTTTGTCCCCCTGCTGTTAAGATGCAACCCGTCCCTTTTGTACAAGTCACCCCTAGCCCAGAAGAGATCCCAGTGGTCCAGAAATCTAAATCCCTGCTCTCTGCACCAGTCCCTCAGCCATAAATTCATACCCTCTATCTCTCTGTTCCTGGCCTCACCAGCACGAGGTACCGGTAGCAGTCCAGAGATAACCACCTTCGACGTCCTACTTCTCAGTGTTTTTCCCAGCTCTCTAAACTCCCGCTGTAGCACCTCCTTCCTCTTCCGCCCGACGTCATTCGTGCCCACATGCACAACGACTTCAGGTTGATCGCCTTCCCTCACTAGGATTTTCTGAAGCCGGTCCGTGATGTGTTGAACCCTGGCACCAGGGAGGCAACAGACCATCCTCAAGTCCCTCCTGCTGCCACAGAATCTTCTGTCCGTCCCTCGGACTATGGAGTCACCGACCACTACGGCTCTTCCAGACTTCGGTCTCCCCTGTCGAGTATCCTTGCCAACAGGTCCGCCACTCGGACTGGAAACGTCTTCTGCCCCGACAGTTCCCAAGAGGGTATACCTATTTGCAATAGGCACAGCCACTGGGGTCTCCTGTAGTCCACGTCCACTCCCCCCTGAAACAGTCTCCCACCTTCGCTCGACCTGGACCCTTGGCGTGACAGCCTCACAATAGGTCCTGTCAAGGAAACTCTCGCATTCCCGGATGGCCCTGAGGTCATCCAACTGCCTCTCCAACTCCACCACACGTCCCTTCAGGAGCTGCACCTGGACACAGTTCTTGCAGGTGTAGCTCGCAGAAGCTCCAGCGACGTCCCTGTCTTCCCACATCCTGCAGGAAACACACTGCACCAACTTTTCCGCCATCACCTTGTGCCTATAACCAGCTCTGGCTTAAAACAATTGTATCCTCCTCACCTCAGCCTCCTTGCCGAAGACTCGCACTTTTCTCACTGGGCACTTTTCTCACTGGGCACTTTTCTCACTGGGCACTTTTCTCACTGGGCACTTTTCTCACTGGGCACTTTTCTCACTGGGCACTTTTCTCACTGGGCACTTTTCTCACTGGGCACTTTTCTCACTGGGCACTTTTCTCACTGGGCACTTTTCTCACTGGGCTGCACCTGAACAGGGCTGCACCCTTTTGTAAGCCTTGCTTATATCACCAATTAAATTGCCTGATTGTCCAATTTACCTGACTTCTCACTTAAACTAGCACTTACTTTTCTGCTCAGCCAACGGGCGTCCTTGCTCTGCTCCCGGACTTTACAAATTGACTACTAGCTTCCTTTTGGCGCTCTTTTTAAACTGCCTGTTCAACTGTAATTAGCACTTACTTTTCTGCTCAGCCAACGGGCGTCCTTGCTCTGCTCCCGGACTTTTCAGTTCATGCTGCCTCACGAAAGCAGCGAATACAATCAAGGACCATTAACACACCCTACTCAATCTCTCTTCTCCCCTCTCCCATTGGGCAGAAGTTGCAAAAGCTGGAAAGCAGGTACCACTAGATTTAGCAACAGTCTCTTCCCAATGATATCTTGAATGGTATCTATCATACGTTGTAATCCCGATCAGCCAATATAGCTGGTCACAGCCTTGCACTGTTTTGATCTGCACTTTCTGTGTAGCTGTAACACTACATTCTGCCCTCTGCTCGTTATCTCTTTTACACTAACATGCATGATATCATTTGCCTGTTTGATTTCTGCAGTAACTTGTGACAATAATAAACAAATCCCAATCCCATATTCAGGCAAACGAGACAAGTGTAGGAAGGCAAGTTGGGCCAAAATAAACACAAAATGCTGGAGTACCTCAGCAGGACAGGCTGCCGCCCGGAGTTACTCCAGCACTTCGTGTCTATCTTTGGTTGAAACCAGCATCTGCAGTTCCTTCCCACACATTGGGCCGATCCTGTTTCTGTGCTGTGTAACTCCATAACCCTCTGGCCTTGGCAAAATAGAATGGAGTTCCTCCAGGAAGCGGAATGGAGGAGGTTTAGTCAAAATGGCCAGGGGGCATCCAACACCAAATACAAAGTGCTGGAGGAACTCAGCGGGTCAGGCAGCATCTGTGCAGGGAATGGATCGATGACGCTTCAGGTCGGGACCCTTCTTCAGACTAATTGAATGTTAATTCAGAACATTACCAATGCCCCAAACACTGATGTTCGCAATGTTGTTAATTTACCCGTATGTAGAGTTGAAGTAGAGTTCTTTGGCAGACAGATCGGCATTATCAAGTCCATCATTCGCACTTTATTCGGTAGTTCCAACAGCGCAATGTCATATTCAAATGTTGACCCGTTGTAACGGGGATGAGTGATGATATTTATGGCATGATACTCTTGTTCGGTCCCTTCTTTTCTCAATGTTTTCTGCCTTCCTGAAACACAAAGGCTGGGAAGTGATGGAAATTAATACAATCCCTAACTTCCAGTCTGCAGTAACTCAGCCCCTTGAGATCCACCTAATTCCATAACTTTTCAATTTAGAAACACAGAAAATAGGTGCAGGAGGAGGGCATTTGGCCCTTCAAGCCAGCACCGCCATTCATTGTGATCATGGCTAATCATCCACAATCAATAACCCGTGCCTGCCTTCTCTCCATATCCCTTGATTCCGCTAGCCCCAAGAGCTCTATCTAACTCTCTTTTAAATTCATCCAGTGAATTGGCCTCCACTGCCCTCTGTGGCAGAGAATTCTACAAATTCACAACTCTCTGGGAGAAAAAGTTTTTTTCTCATCTCAATTTGAAATAGCCTTCCATAGAAACATAGAAAATAGGTGCATGAGGAGGCCATTCGGCCCTTCGAACCAGCACCGCCATTCATTGTGATCATGGCTGATCATCCACAATCAGTAACTCATGCCTGCCTTCTCCCCATATCCCTTGATTCCACTAGCCCCTAGAGCTCTATCTAACTCTATCTTCAATCCATCCAGTGATTTGGCCTCCACTGCCCTCTATGGCAGAGAATCCCACAAATTCACAACTCTCTGGGTGAAAACGTTCCTTCTCACCTCAGTTTTATTCTAAGACTGTGACCCCTGGTTCTGGACTCCCACAACATTGGGAACATTTTTCCTGCATCCAGCTTATCCAGTCCTTTTATACTTTTATATGTCTCTATAAGATCCCCACTCATCCTTCTAAACTCCAGTGAATACAAGCCTAGTCTTTTCAATCTTTCCTCATATGACAGTCCTGCCATCCCTGGGGTCAATCTCGTGAACCTATGCTGCACTGCCTCAATTACAAGGATGTCCTTCCTCAAATTAGGAGACCAAAACTGTACACAATACTCCAGATGTGGTCTTACCAGGGCCCTGTACAACTGCAGAAGACCCTCTTTACTCCTATACTGAAATCCTCTCGTTATGAAGGCCAACATGCCATTAGCTTTCTTCACTGCCTGCTGTACCTGCACGCCAACTTTCAGTGACTGGTGTACAAGGACACACAGTCCCTTTATTCTAAGACAGTGACCCCTGGTTCTGGAGTCTCCCAACATTGGGAACATGTTTCCTGCATCTAGCTTGCACAGACCATTCTCTGTTCATTGTGACCAACACAAAGAGCATGGAATTCTGAAGTCCTGTTACATTTTGTGTGGCTAGAGTTTCCAGGATCAATATGTGAGAGATGTTGTGACTACAGACCTAGCCAGACATTGACAGATCATCAGTCAGCAGTGTCTGAGATGCAGCTTGAACTATAGTCTGACATTTGTAAAGCACTTCAAGAAAACAACAACTTACTCAGTATAATTAGAAAATATTTTCTATCTTTCTAAAGATAAATTGCAGCAATTTAAAATCTGGTCATTCACAAGTGATGGCGAATTAAAAAAAAGATTTTCTATAAACTGATTAATCACACCACCTAATTACCTCCCGAGGTAATTTAAAAATGACATTTTGACAAAATGACATGCATTGAGGCAGATTTTTGGTAAGGCATTATGAAAATAAACTTAATTGGGGACTAGGTGGGTGAATGGGAATAACGTTCCAAGATGGGTCTTTATCTGTTTCTGCGGTGTAGATGTTAGAAACATAGAAACATAGAAAATAGGTGCAGGAGGAGGCCATTTGGCTGATCATCCACAATTAGTAACCTGTGCATGCCTTCTCCTTATATCCCTTGATTCCACTAGCCCCTAGAGCTCTATCTAACTCTCTTTTCAATTCATCCAGTGAACTGGCCTCCCCTGCCTTCTGTGGCAGAGAATTCCACAAATTCACAACTCTCTAGGCCTTCAAGTGGAAGGTGCAGTCTTGGGTTTAAGATGGATTAGCTCTCCGGTGATTCTCTCAGTATAGGTTCTTTTGCAGTTGTATGGGGCCCTGGTGAGACCACATCTGGAGTATTGTGTACAGTTTTGGTCTCCGAATTTGAGGAAGGACATCCTTGTAATTGAGGCAGTGCAGCGTAGGTTCACGAGATTGATCCCTGGGATGGCGGGACTGTCATATGAGGAAAGATTGAAAAGACTGGGCTTGTATTCACTGGAGTTTAGAAGGATGAGAAGGGATCTTATAGAAACATATAAAATTATAAAAGGACTGGACAAGCTAGATGCAGGAAAAATGTTCCCAATGTTGGGCAATTCCAGAACCAGGGGCCACAGTCTTAGAATAAAGGGGAGGCCATTTAAAACTGAGGTGAGAAAAAACTTTTTCACCCAGAGAGTTGTGAATTTGTGGAATTCTCTGCCACAGAGGGTAGTGGAGGCCAAATGACTGGATGGATTTAAGAGAGAGTTAGATAGAGCTCTCGGGGCTAGTGGAATCAAGGGATATGGGGAGAAGGCAGGCACGCGTTATTGATTGTGGACGATCAGCCATGATCACAATGAATGGCGGTGCTGGCTCAAAGGGCTGAATGGCCTCCCCCTGCACCTATTTTCTATGTTCTATGAAAAAGTTTTTTCTCATCTCATCTCATCAAATGGCCTCCCCTTTATTCTTAGACTGTGCCCCCTGGTTCTGGACTCCCTCAACATTGGGAACATTTTTCCTGCATCTAGCATCCAGTCCTTTTATAATTTTATACGTTTCTATAAGATCCCCGCTCATCCTTCTAAACTCCTTCTAAAACCCAGTCTTTCCAATCTTTCCTCATCTGACAGTCCTGCCACCCCGGGGATTAACCTCGTGAACCTACGCTGCACTGCCTCAATAGCAAGGATGTCCTTCCTCAAATTAGGAGACCAAAACTGTACACAATACTCCAGATATGGTCTCACTAGGGTCCCGTACAACTGCAGAAGGACCTCTTTACACCTATACTTTACACCTTCGAAATTCTGAGAAACAATCTTCTCAAATACCAGGAAGCAGTAAAGTCTGCTAGAGCACAATACTTCTCCGACCTTATTTCCAAAAACTCTCATAACTCCAAGGTCCTATTTAGAACAATTACCTCTGTCATATGTCCCGCTCCCAGTACCAGCTTAGTTGGGTCCCCTGCTAAGTGCGAAGAATTCGCTAAAGTTGAGAACATTAGAATGAACATTTCCCCTCCCACCCGTGACCTAGCTGTCTCACTGGTCTGTTCATCTAAATTGGACTGCTTCCAACCCGTCACTCTATCCTCCCTTGCAAAGCTTGTCTCCGCTATGAAACCTGCAACCTGCCCCCTTGATCCTGCCCCCACTGCCCTTCTGAAGGATGTCATTGCAATAGCCGGTCCCAGCATCCTCTCTATTATCAACAGTTCTCTGGCCACTGGCACTGTTCCAACCAGTTTCAAGCACGCGGTGGTCCAGCCCCTACTGAAAAAACCTAACCTAGACCCCACCTTGCCTAGCAACTACAGACCCATTTCCAAACTGCCATTCCTGTCAAAAGTCCTTGAAAAGGCAATTCTAAACCAATTAGTGCCCTACCTGCACCAAAACACCATCCTGGAAAGTTTCCAGTCAGGTTTCAGAGCCCACCACAGCACAGAGTCTGCCTTGTTGAAGCTACACAACGACCTGCTTCTCGCCATCGTCACCGGCGACTGTGCAATCCTGCTCCTTCTCGACCTCAGCGCAGCGTTCGATACAGTGGACCACACCATCCTTATTGACCATCTCCGGTACGCGGTTGGCATTGATGGCACTGCCCTGAGCTGGTTAGCTTCGTACCTCAAAGATAGGAGTTTCGCCATCAACATAGGCAGTTATTCCACTGCTCCAGCTAGCCTCTCCTGCGGAGTTCCACAAGGCTCCATCCTAGGCCCCATTCTCTTCTCTCTATACATGCTCCCCCTTGGCCAAATCATTCAAAGGCAAGGCATTTCTTTCCACTGCTATGCCGATGACACTCAGCTTTACCTCCCCCTGAAACCCAACAACCAGTCAAATTTAAACAGCCTCTTACACTGCCTTGAGGACATAAAATGTTGGATGGCACAGAACTTCCTCCAATTAAATGAGAGCAAGTCTGAGGTCATCCTATTCGGCCCCCCCCCCCCGACTCCATCAAATCGATTACAGGCAGTCTTGGAAGTCTATCCTGCCTAGTCAAACCGCATGTCAAAAACCTCGGCATGATATTTGACTCTGCATTAAAATTTGATAAGCAAGTCAACGCTGTGGTAAAAGCCAGCTTCTTCCAACTTCGAACCATAGCTAAAATCAAATCTTTCCTCCAATTTGACGACACAGAAAAAATCATTCACGCTTTCATTTCCTCCCGCCTAGACTACTGCAACTCCCTATACACTGGGATCAGCCAATCTTCCCTGTCCTGCCTGCAACTGGTCCAAAACGCCGCAGCGAGACTCCTGACGGGTACCCGTAAAAGGGACCACATCACCCCGATTCTGGCCTCTCTCCACTGGCTCCCTGTACGGTACAGAATCAACTTCAAGCTCCTCCTATTCACGTATAAAGCCCTAAATGGACATTCCCCCACCACATCAAAAATCTTCTAACCCCCCTCTCTAACTCCAGGTCCCTTGGGGCTTGGGGCTACTCACTATCCCGCGGTCTAGGCTTAAGCTCAGGGGTGACCGCGCTTTTGCGGTTGCAGCTCCTAGACTGTGGAACAGCATCCCTCTCCCCATCAGAACTGCCCCCTCCATCGACTCCTTTAAATCCAGGCTCAAAACCTATTTCTACTCCCTAGCGTTTGAGGCTCATTGAGGAGGCGCTGTGAACTGTTTGCGTGCTACTGTATGTTTCATTTTTTTCCTTAGTACCTAATCAGATGTACAGCACTTTGGTCAACGTGGGTTGTTTTTAAATGTGCTATACAAGTAAAATTGACTTGACTTGACTTGACTTGACTATACTGAAATCCTTTAGTTATGAAGGCCAACATGCCATTAGCTTTCTTCACTGCCTGCTGTACCGGCATGTTTACTTTCAGTGACTGCTGTACAAGGACACCAAGGTCTCGTTGCACTTCCCTTTTTCCGAATCTAACACCTTTGAGATAATAATCTGCCTCCTTGTTTTTGCCGCCAAAGTGGATAACCTCACATTTATCTACATTATACTGCATCTGCCATGCATCTACCCACTCACTCAACCTGTCCAAGTCACCCTGCTAACATCCTCTTTGCCGTTCACACTGCCGCCCAGCTTTGTGTCATCTGCAAATATGCTAGTGTTACTTTTAATTCCATCATCCAAATTATTCATATATATTGTAAATAGTTGCGGCCCCAACACCGAGCCTTGTGGCACTCCACTCGCCACTGCCTGCCGTTCTGAAAAGGACCCATTTATTCCTACTCTTTGCTTCCTGTCTGCCAACCAATTCTCTATCCATATCAATACCCTACCCCCAATACCATGTGCTCTAATTTTGCCCACAAATCTCCCGTGTGGGTCCTTATCAAAGGCTTTCTGAAAGTCTAGATACACTACATCCACTGGCTCTCCTTCAACCATTTTACTTGTCACATCCTCAAAAAATTCCAGAAGATTAATCGAGCAGGATTTCCCCTTCATGCTGACTCGGACCAATCCTTTTACTGCTATCCAAATGCACCATTATTACTTTAATAATTGACTCCAGCATCTTCCCCACCACCGATGTCAGGCTAATTAATTCCCCGTTTTCTCTTGAGCTCTCTTCTGGAATTCTTTGAGGATGTAACTTGGAAAATTGACAGGGGAGAGCCGGTGGATGTGGTGTACCTCGACTTTCAGAAAGCCTTCGACAAGGTCCCACATAGGAGATTAGTGGGCAAAATTAGAGCACATGGTATTGGGGGTAGGGTACTGACATGGATAGAAAATTAGTTGACAGACAGAAAGCAAAGAGTGGGGATAAATGGGTCCCTTTCAGAATGGCAGGCAGTGACTAGTGGAGTACCGCAAGGCTCGGTGCTGGGACCGCAGCTATTTACAATATACATTAATGACTTGGATGAAGGGATTAAAAGTACCATTAGCAAATTTGTAGATGACACAAAGCTGTGTGAACTGTGAGGAAGATGCTATGAGGTTGCAGGATGACTTGGACAGGTTGTGTGAGTGGGCGGATGCATGGCAGATGCAGTTTAATGTGGATAAGTGTGAAGTTATCCACTTTGGTGGCAAGAACAGGAAGGCAGATTATTATCTGAATGGTGTCAAGTTAGGAAAAGGGGAGGTACAACGAGACCTGGGTGTCCTTGTACACCAGTCACTGAAAGTAAGCATGCAGGTACAATAGGCAGTGAAGAAAGCCAATGGAATGTTGACCTTCATAACAAGAGGACTTGAGTATAGGAGCAAAGAGGTCCTTCTGCAGTTGTACAGGGCCCTAGTGAGACCGCACCTGGAGTACAGTGTGCAGTTTTGATCTCCAAATTTCAGGAAGGATATTCTTGCTATTGAAGGCGTGCAGCGTAGGTTTACTAGGTTAATTCCCGGAATGGCGGGACTGTAATATGTTGAAAGACTGGAGCGACTAGGCTTGTATACACTGGAATTTAGAAGGATGAGAGGGGATCTTATCGAAACATATAAGATTATTAAGGGGTTGGACACGTTAGAGGCAGGAACCATGTTCCCAATGTTGGGGGAGTCCAGAACCAGGGGCCACAGTTTAAGAATAAGGGGTAGGTCGAATGGCCTACTCCTGCACCTATTGTCTATGAAAAGTGAGATAATATTAGCGACCCTCCAATCCACAGGAACTAGAAACATAGAAAATAGGTGCAGGAGGAGGCCATTCGGCCCTTCGAGCCAGCACTGCCATTCATTGTGATCATGGCTGATCATCCCCAATCAATAACCCGTGCCTGCCTTCTCCCCATATCCTTTGATTTCACTATCCCATAGAGCTCTATCTAACTCTCTCTTAAATCCATTCAGTGATTTGGCTTCCACTGCCCTCTGTGGCAGATAATTCCACAAATTCACAACTCTGGGTGAAAAAGTTTTTTCTCACCTCAGTTTTAAATGGCCTCCCCTTTATTCTAAGACTGTGGCCCCTGGTTCTGGACTCGCCCAACATTGGGAACATTTTCCCTGCATCTAGCTTGTCCAGTCCTTTTATAATTTTATATGTCTCTATAAGATCCCCTCTCATCCTTCTAAACTCCAGTGAATACAAGCCTAATCTTTTCAATCTTTCCTCATATGACAGTCCCACCATCCCAGGGATCAATCTCGTGAACCTACGCTGCACTGCCTCAATTACAAGGATGTCCTTCCTCAAATTAGGAGACCAAAACTGTACACAATACTCCAGATGTGGTCTTACCAGGGCCCTATACAACTGCAAAAGAACCTCTTTACTCCTATACTGAAATCCTCTCGTTATGAAGGCCAACATGCCATTAGCTTTCTTCACTGCCTGCTGTACCTGCACGCCAACATTCAGTGACTGGTGTACAAGGAAACCCAGGCCTCACTGCACCTACCTCCCCCTTACCTAAACTAACTCCATTGAGATAATACTGATTCTGAATCTACTGAACATTGGAAAATGATCACCAATGCGTCCACGATTTCTGGAGCTACCTCCTTGAGTACCTTCCAGCAATGTTGGGGAGAGACCAGCATTTGATCCCAGCCCTTCATTCCCTCAACTGGTGATGGTGTCCAACGCAGCAGTATGTTTCTAAAAGACAGAACTTTGGGGAGGCAAATGCAGGAAAGACCATTTCCCCCTCAGTCAATCCTTCTTGTCCCACTGCCGTCGGGCAGAAGACACAGAAGCTTGAAAGTGCACAACACCAGACTCAGAAACAGCTTCTTCCCTTCTCTTATCGAGCTTCTAAACAGTCTTCCTAATAGTTAGGGCACTGATTGATTCACCTCATTAAGCTGGAAAGAATTCAGAGAAGAGTTACGAAGATGTTACAAGGACTCGAGGGCCTGAGTTATAGGGAGAAGTTGGGCGCGCTAGGACTTTATTCCTTAGAGTATAGGAAGTCCGATCCTGGGTCTCGACGGCTGAGAATGAAGGGCAGGCCGTGAAACCTCTTCAACTCTTCCCACCGTCCAACTCTGGACAGACAGCGGCCTGGTGTAAAGTTGTTTTCAGAGGCAGGACACTCACCCAAGATGACTTTAAATGACGTGATGTTGATGAGCACAGTGTCGCTCTGGTCTGGGTTGTCTGGGTCTGAGGGAAGATGAAGACAGTGTGCAGCAGTCACGACCCACTCCTTTCCTGCAGCACAGAGGGAACCATGGCTTAGTGTTAGCATGCACAGGCTTCTGTCAGCACGAACAACAAGCCTGTCCCCATGGGTCTCTACAGTACCGGGCCCCACCCTACAGTACCGGACCCCACCCTTTTCTCCAGAGAAGCTGCTGTACCGCCACTTCTTTGCCTTCTCTTCCAACCTGTCCATGTCTTCTGCTGCTTCCTTGACATTACCTGCCCCTCCACCTACCTTCATAACATCCTCAAACCTGGCCACAAAGCCATCAATTTCATCATCCAGATCATTAAAATACAATGTGAAAAGTAGCAGCCCTAATATTAGGGTTGCCAACTGTCCCGTATTAGCCAGGACATCCCGTATTTTGGGCTAAATTGATTTGTCCCATTCGGGGCAACCCGCCTCCCGGCCCAGGCGGCCGCCATTGGTGGAGCGGGAGCACGTGGCCCTTGGCTGGGTGAGGTCACGTGGGACACGGGGTGGTGACATCATCATGTCCCTTATTTGGGAGTGAGATAGTTGGCACCCCTACCTAACACCCACCCCAGCAGATCACCACTAGTCTGGCAGCCAACCAGAAAAAGCCCCCTTTTATTGCCACTCTTTGCCTTCTGCCATCCAGCCAATCTTCTATCTATGCTAATACCTTGCCTCTAATACCATGGGTCCCTATCTTGTTTAGCAACCTCACCTGCAGCAGCTTATCAAAGGCCTTCTGAAAATCCAAGTAAACATCCCTCACTACTCTCCTTTGTCTATCCTCCTCCATGAAGTCCAATAGATTTGACAGGCAAGGTCTTCTCTGAACGACTGCTGATCACACTGCCTTTGGCTTGTTTTATCAGGTGCTTCCAAGTACCTGATCCTTAATAATGGACTTAAGAATCTTGCCCACCATTGAAGTCAAGCTAACTGGCCCACAATTTCCTGTTGGAGACTTCATCAGAACAAAGTGTTTCTAGCACTTTCTGCTGTTATTTCCGGTTTCAGTACCTGCGATGTTTTCACTGAGTTTCACTCACCGATTAAGGAGCCTCCACAGAATGGGATGCCGCTCTTTGATAACATTGCCATCCAGGGTGAAGATCCCCTTGACACCACTCTGCCCTGAGCGATTTTGGCTTGGATTGATGGCCTCTGTATTCGGGGCTCTCCACACACTGGAAGGTTGTACACAAACAGTCATTCAACGTTGTACATTGCAAGTAACGTTCCGAGACTAAAGAATCAATGCACAAGGTTCAACACACTGAATTCTCAGACACATTCACTTCAGGCCCATTCGGGCAAGGTTCCCATGTTCCCATGTTCCCATGTTCCCTGCTGCACTGGTAAAAGGGTCTTGTTCTTTTGTTTCCCAACACACTTCACTGCACATCGAGTATGTGTATGTGACAAATAAATTTGACTTGACTTGACAGCTAATTTCTGCCTGAGGGCAATGGTTAGAATTATCCTGCTGATCTTACTGGCAATTAAAGCAGAGGACACACCGTGTGCAGGGAGGGCACAACATACAAGTGTGAGTAGGTGTGACAGAAGTGCAAAGATCACGTTGATCAATGTAAAATGCTTCATGCCACAAATGTGGAATGAAAGAGAGAGATGTTCACTATCAGGAAATAAGAAATGTCCCACAGCAGAAATATTTGCAAATTCAGCTGATAGTTAATAGCAAGTTTCAACTTTCCACTAAGCAACCAATAAGGTTAAAAGTCATGGAGACACAAGAGATTGCTGATACTGGAATCTTCATCAAAATATAGAACATAGAAAAGTGTAGCACATGAACGGATCATTCAGACCACAATGTCTGTTCCGAACATGATACCATGATAAACTAATCTCCTCTGCCTGCATGTGATCCATAGCCCTCATTCCCTGCACACCCAGCTGCCTATCTACATGGCTCCTGAACATCGCATCTGCCTCCACCACAACCCCCTGGCAGCATGTTCCAAGCCCACCCTCTGAATAATAATCATTCCCTGCACATTCCCTTTACACTTTGGCCTTGTACTTTACACCTATACACTCTAGTCCTTGAGATTTGGACCCTGGAAAAAAGATTCTGACTTTTCCCCCGAGACTACAAGCTTTTAATTTAGTTTAGCTTATCATTATCATGTGCACCGAGCTATAGTGAAGAAGGATCTTGACCCGAAACATCACCTATTCCTTCTCTCCAGAGATGCTGTCTGACCCGCTGAGTTACTCCAGCTTTTTGTGTCTGTCTATAGTGAAAAGCTTTTGTTTGCGTGCCATCTAGTCAACCAAAAGACATTCATGAATACAATCAAACCCTCCACAGTGCACAGTGCTTGCAGGGGCAATGCTACCCCACATGGCCTTGCGAATCCTCGTCCCTCCCTGCCCCAACTGGTGGAGTGACAGGATCCTAGGATTGTTGATGATCTCGGCCTGCACCCACCGCCTCACCTATGGACCGCCCCTCCCCTGGTTAACTTGAGGAAGGACCCTCACATCTAATGGTGCCAGTCCGCCTGGAGATTGCAGGTCTGGCCGCCTTCACAAAGTCCCTCTTCCCCTCCAATCCCCCTCTCCCGTTCCTCCTTCTCCAACGGCTGCCCTTCCTGGTCTCTCTCCATTTGCAGAATATCAACTTTCCCAATCGCAAATCACAATGAGAATTTCCCAGATGAACCAGCACCTGAAATGACAAACCAGCAACTGACCTGTGAGTTGTGGATGATCCCTTTAACTAGTGGTGCTGAGGGTCCTTCCTGCCACGAATGGTTGACTGTGACTCTGGGGCCGGGCAGTCACCAAGGGTCCTGTAAGAAGCACAGGACCCTGATTTAAATCACAATCAACATTTACAACAAACCAGCTGACTGCTCCCAAAGGCCCCGACCACAGACCACACTCACTGTGCCATCCACCAGCAACTCGCCCATCACTGCACAGGCCACGACCATAAACAACCCACCGGCACAGGGGAAGTCAAACAGAAAATGCAGAGACAGGCCTCAGTCAGGAGCAAAGATACCAGAGTAACAAGATGGACCACTCCGTTGACATCGCCTACACTGAAGTGGAGTGCACAAAGGAGCCGAGCGGCCGCCATCTTAGTAGGCAAAACCCGCCGTGCCCTCTGTCTCTCGCAGTGTAATCAGTGTTGTGGGGGAACAGTGTGTGTGATTATACCATTAAAATGCAGAATATATCTCATCTATCAACTCACATTTTGTTATTTTTATTTTTTAATGTTTTCCTCCTGCTTAATCTCTCAGATTTTATTATTTCTTCCTGTCTCTGTCCATTTCCCTCCCATCTTTCCTCCCCAGCCCCCTCTTTTGTGCAATTTCCCCTCTCTCTCTCTCTCTCTCTCTCTCTCTCTCTCTCTCTCTCTCTCTCTCTCTCTCTCTCTCTCTCTCTCTCTCTCTCTCTCTCTCTCTCTCTCTCTCTCTCTCTCTCTCTCTCTCTCTCTCTCTCTCTCTCTCTCTCTCTCTCTCTCTCTCTCTCTCTCTCTCTCTCTCTCTCTCTCTCTCTCTCTCTCTCTCTCCACACTTCTCATCACATGGTTCTCCCTATCATGATCACTGTTCTCTCACACATTTCATTAGTGCCTACCCATACACATTCACAATCAGTGACATCAAACTTATTTCCGTTACAGAGGTGCTAGCTTTAGACATGAATAGTTTAGTTTTGAATTTAACATATAATTGAGGGGGTTGATGCAATATAGTGCTAACCCTCACTTTTGTGAAAAATGCGTTACATGCATTAACACGATCCTTACCCTCTACCCTACAACCTGTAAAAAAATCATATTTAAATTCAACTGATAAATTGGTCAAATAACATAGGCACCTTCTTGATTTTTTTGTAATTTATGGATTTTTCAAATGTGAATATCTCATAACGACACATTTGTGGGTAAGCAGTATATTGCACCAACCCCCTTCAATTTTACATCATTCAAAAATGAGCTTCATAAACAAGGATAACACTTTTTATTTCTGTCATTGATGGTAAGATTTACATCATTTTGTGTGCAAGATATGCAGGGTTGCACTGTTTCGCATATCAACTAACCAATGAAAAGATCAGGTCCTGATTTATACCAGCTCTTCATCCCCCCCCCCCCCCCCCCTTGTCTGAAGAAGGGTCCCAACCTGAAACACCTCCTATCCTTTTTCTCCAGAGATGCTGCCTGTGTCTATTTGAATTGAATTCATGCTTCTGTACCACATCAGGCAGCATTGGTCATTTTAGTGGCTGTCAAGCGTTTTTAACTAATCAATTCATCAATTGAAAATTTCTTGGCTCTAAGTATTAAGTTAAATGTCTTTGCAATTATATTGTGGATACAGTAGAGTTCTATTGTTTGTAAATGCCTAATCTCTGCTTCCATGACTTTTTAAATTAAAACAACCCAGAGTGTTGTGAATTTGTGGAATTCTCTGCCACAGAGGGCAGTGGAGGCCAAGTCACTGGATGGATTTAAGAGAGAGTTAGATAGAGCTCTAGGGGCTAGTGGAATCACGGGATATGGGGAGAAGGCAGGCACGGGTTACTGTGTGGATGATCAGCCATGATCACAATGAATGGCGGTGCTGGCTCGAAGGGCCGAATGACCTCCTAGTGCACCTATTTTCTATGTTTCTATGTTTCTAAAAAGAGATACAGCTTGTGGAGGTGAAATTAAAATTAACAGAGAAAGTAAAGAAGAACAGTTCATTAAATATGTTCAATTGGCCTGATACAGACAGAGTGGATCTCTAGTGCAAATATTCAATCAGTAACATCCAAAGTTTAAAGATCACGAAGCAGCAACTCTTCAAGAAATAGTTATAAATGTCAACTATCAACTTATCCAAGAAGTGGAACAAAAATAATTGTTTGCAAACATTTTATATACGAAGAAATCGCTGAGTTGTGTACACTGCCCAGTCTAGCACACAGAATCTGCCTACTAAAATGGCGCTGAAATGTACCCATGCCCGACTACAGTTTTCAGAGTCGAGTGGTCTGTCTTGGTACTCCAGTATCTTTGGCCAGGAGCTTCTGGGAAGATGTTTCATTAGAATTATTCTGATGAATGGTCTGTGGATTTAAAAGTTGACAAAAGCTCAGCGAGGGAAACTGGCTGAATCTCTGGAATTGAAGCCGAATAGAGAAGAACGTTCCACCTGATACAAATTTCTCCTTCAGCAGATGCTGCCTGCTGAGCTGTGTGCTTCCAACGTTTTCAGTTTTATTACCGCACTGTCACCTCTGTCAAAACATCAGAGGTTGGAGTCTCATGCCAGAAACAAGACTAGCGATGGAGGGAGGATAGTGCTGAAGGATTGCACTGAAACACACCAGCCCTCTCAGACCCTCCACTTCAACGTGGAACAGCAGCGCCGGAACAAAGGGCTGAGGGAGGAAGCACTGAGGTGCTGTGGTGATGTCTGTGTGTATGTGTGTGTGTGTTTGTGTGTGCGTGAGGGCTGTGTGTGTGTGTGTGAGGCGTGTGTGTGTGTGTGAGGGCTGTGTGTGTGTGTGTGCGTGAGGGCTGTGTGTGTGTGTGTGAGGCGTGTGTGTGTGTGTGTGTGCGTGAGGGCTGTGTGTGTGTGTGCGTGTGTGGGCTGTGTGTGTGTGTGTGAGAGGGCTGTGTGTGTGTGTGTGAGGGCTGTGTGTGTGTGTGTGCATGAGGGCTGTGTGTGTGTGTGTGTGTGCATGAGGGCTGTGTGTGTGTGTGCGTGTGTGGGCTGTGTGTGTGTGTGTGAGAGGGCTGTGTGTGTGTGTGAGGGCTGTGTGTGTGTGTGCGTGAGGGCTGTGTGTGTGCGTGAGGGCTGTGTGTGTGCGTGTGTGGGCTGTGTGTGTGTGTGAGAGGGTTGTGTGTGTGTGTGTGAGGGGTGTGTGTGTGTGAGGGCTGTGTGTGTGTGTGTGTGCGGGCTATGTGTGTGTGTGTGAGAGGGCGGCGTGTGTGTGTGTGAGGGGTGTGTGTGTGTGAGGGCTGTGTGTGTGTGTGTGTGCGGGCTATGTGTGTGTGTGTGAGAGGGCGGCGTGTGTGTGTGTGAGGGGTGTGTGTGTGTGAGGGCTGTGTGTGTGTGTGTGCGGGCTATGTGTGTGTGTGTGTGTGTGTGTGCCAGGGCTGTGTGTATGTGTGTGGGCTGTGTGTGTGTGAGGGCTGTGGTGCTGTGTGTGTGAGGGGTATGTGTGTGTGTGTGTTTATATGTGGTTGTATGAGGGCTGTGTGTGTGTGTGAGGGCTGTGTGTGTGAGGGTGTGTGAGGGTGTGTGTGTGTGAGGGCTGTGTGTGTGGGTGTGTGTGTGTGTGAGGGTGTGTGTGTGTGTGAGGGCTGTGTGTGTGTGAGGGCTGTGTGTGTGTGAGGGCTGTGTGTGTGTGTGTGTGTGTGTGTGTGTGTGTGTGCACGCGCATGTGAGGGCTGTGTGTGTGTGTGTGTGTGTGTGCACGCGCATGTGAGGGCTGTGTGTGTGTGAGGGCTGTGTATGTGAGGGCTGTGTGTGTGTATGTGTGTGAGGGCGCTGTGTGTGTGTGTGGGCTGTGTGTGTGAAGGCTGTGTGTGTGTATGTGTGTGAGGGCGCTGTGTGTGTGTGTGTGTGTGTGTGGGCTGTGTGTGTGTGGGCTGTGTGTGTGTGTGAAGGCTGTGTGTGTGTGTGTGTGGGCGCGCTTGTGTGTGAGCTGTGTGTGTGTGTGTGTGTGTGTGTGTGTCTGTCTGTGTGAGGGCTGTGTGTGTGAGAGGGCTGTGTGGGCTATGTGTGTGTGTGAGTGTGTGGGCTGTGTGAGTGTGTCTAAGGGATGTGTGTGTGTGTGCGCGCATGTGTGTGTGTGTGCGTGTGTGTATGTGTGTGAGTGTGTGCTGTTTGTGTGTGAGGGCTGTGTGTGAGTGGTGTGTGTGTGTGCGTGCGTGTGCGCGCGTGTATGTGTGGGCTGTGTGTATCTGTGTGTGGGCTGTGGTGCTGTGTGAGTGAGCACATGATTTAATTGACATCATGGGCGGATGGAACAGTTCCTGATCTCTCAGATCGGGGTGCACAAACAAAAGCTAGCTGGAAAGTACGGGAAAGGTTAACATGGGAGAAAGGCTGGCAAATAGGTGGATAAAAGTGAGGGTTGCCTTGCTGAAGTCTTGTATTCTTACACTGCAGTCATTGCACTTGTGTACATATCTGTGGTTATGCTGATCTATAGAGGGAGAGTGAGGAAGGGGAATAAAGGGGGAATATGGGACAGGGATGGGAGGTGAGGATACGGGGAAGGAGAAATGTGTGTGCATAGAGGTGGAAGGGGCTGGGAAATGTGTGTGCATAGAGGTGGAAGGGGCTGGGAAATGTGTGTGCATAGAGGTGGAAGGGGCTGGGAAATGTGTGTGCATAGAGGTGGAAGGGGCTGGGAAATGGAGACATTTGATAAAAAGAAAGCTTGATTACAATGTTTATAAATAGAAGCATAAAATACAAAAGGCTGGATTTTCTGCTCTAAATGAATCACAATTATTAGACCACGCTTGAGTGTGGTGTCCAGTTCCTCGTGTGAAGACCAGGACTATAAGAAATTACTCATCTCAATGCTCCAGTGAAAGTCATCTTCATTCATGACGCACAATTGAAAATTGAAAGAAAAAGTTGCAGGAAATAGCAATGGGACAAAGCAGCTTTGCAGGGAAGGGTAAAGAAATTGGTGAAGAAATGCAAACTGGAATATGAGAGTAAACTGGAGAGCCTTGTATAGTCTTGTAAAAAGGAGACTATCGAGGGCAAATGTGGGCCCTTTATAGAGACAGATTTTAACAGGAATTAAATTATTCTCCACATCTGTCTTTACAGGCGTGAACACACAAAACTCACTGGATCTGTTACAGACTCAAGGGTCATTGAGAATAAGCAAGCTTTAGTAAGAATATCAGAAGCAAAAGCATAACTAGGGAAAGAGCAGGCCCCTCAGGGACCAAGAGAGAGGTTTGAGTGGAGCCAGAGACACAGGTGGATATTTCACCAACATTCCTCAGAAGGATGGAGTTGGTGGAGCTGCACACTGATAGCTCAGTGCATCTGTTGATATGGATGCACATTGAGCTGACACAGAGCCGAGGAAATCTGTGGAGAAGCGGGAATGCGTAGGGAGTCAGCATTGTGTATCAGCGGCTCCCACCCCCCACTTCATATAAATGGGGAGGAAGTGGAGAGGGTCTCCACCTTCAAGTTCCTAGGGACCACCATCTCCCAGGACCTCTCCTGGACTGCAAATACCAAGGCGGTAGTGAAAAAGTCACAGCAGAGACTGCACTTCTTAAGATTACTCCGGAAAAACAGACTGAAGGAGAATCTGCTGGTGACCTTCTACCGCTCCACCATTGAGAGCGTACTGGCATACTGCACCACTGTGTGGTATGCTGGCTGCTCGGCTGCAGACCAGAAGGTCATCAGGACAGCAGAGAAAATCATCGGCTGTCCACTACCTTCTCTGAAGAACATCACCAGCTCGCGCTGTCTGAACAGGGCCAGAATCATAATCAAGGACAGCACTCATCCAGGACACAAACTGTTTGCTCTCCTGCCCTCTGGGAGGCGCTACAGGAGCCTAAGGGCCAGGATGTGAGAGGGGAGGTAAATATAGAAGTTAAAGTGTTGTACTTAAATGCGCGTAGTATAAAAAATAAAGTGGATGAGCTTGAGGCTCAGTTAGTCATGGGCAAGTATGATGTTGTAGGGATCACTGAGACATGGCTACAAGAGGACCAGGGCTGGGAACTGAATATTCAGGGGTACACAACGTATAGAAAAGACAGACAGGTGGGCAGGGGGGGTGGGGTTGCTCTGATGGTAAGGAATGATATTCATTCCCTTGCAAGGGGTGACATAGAATCAGGAGATGTTGAATCAGTATGGATAGAAATGAGAAATTGTAAGGGTAAAAAGACCCTAATGGGAGTTATCTATAGGCCCCCAAACAGTAGCCTCGAGTGCAAGTTGAATCAGGAGATAAAATTGGCGTGTTAAAAATGTAATGCTACGGTGGTTATGGGAGATTTCAACATGCAGGTAGACTGGGAAAATCAGGTTGGAAATGGACCCCAGGAAAGAGAGTTTGTAGAGTGCCTTCGAGATGGATTCTTAGAACAGCTTGTACTGGAGCCTACCAGGGAGAAGGCAATTCTGGATTTAGTGTTGTGTAATGATCCTGATCTGATAAGGGGACTAGAGGTAAAAGAGCTATTAGGAGGCAGTGATCACAACATGATAAGTTTTACTCTGCAAATGGAAAGGCAGAAGGGAAAATCGGAAGTGTCAGTATTACAGTATAGCAAAGGGGATTACAGAGGCATGAGGCGGGAGCTGGCCAAAATTGATTGGAAGGAGGCCCTAGCAGTGAAGACGGTAGAACAGCAATGGCAGGTATTCCTGGGAATAATGCAGAGGTTGCAGGATCAATTTATTCCAAAGAGGTGGAAAGACTCTAAGGGGAGTAAGAGACACCTGTGGCTGACAAGGGAAGTCAGGAACAGCATAAAAATTAAGGAGAGGAAGTATAACATAGCAAAGAAGAGTGGGAAGACAGAGGATTGGGACTCTTTTAAAGAGCAACAAAAGTTAACTAAAAAGGCAATACGGGGAGAAAAGATGAGGTACGAGGGTAAACTAGCCAATAATATAAAGGAGGATAGCAAAAGTTTTTTTTGGTACGTGAAGAGGAAAAAAATAGTCAAGGCAAATGTGGGTCCCTTGAAGACAGAAGCAGGGGAATTTATTATGGGGAACAAAGAAATGGCAGACGAGTTAACCCGTTTCTTTGGATCTGTCTTCATTGAGGAAGATACACACAATCTCCCAAATGTTCTAGGGGCCGGAGAACCTAGGGTGATGGAGGAACTGAAGGAAATCCACATTAGGCAGGAAATGGTTTTGGGTAGACTGATGGGACTGAAGGCTGATAAATCCCCAGGGCCTGATGGTCTGCATCCCAGGGTACTTAAGGAGGTGGCTCTAGAAATAGTGGAAGCATTGGAGATCATTTTTCAATGTTCTATAGATTCAGGATCAGTTCCTGTGGATTGGAGGATAGCAAATGTTATCCCACTTTTTAAGAAAGGAGGGAGAGAGAAAACGGGTAATTATAGACCAGTTAGTCTGACATCAGTGGTGGGGAAGATGCTAGAGTCAATTATAAAAAACGAAATTGCTGAGCATTTGGATAGCAGTAACAGGATCATTCCGAGTCAGCATGGATTTACGAAGGGGAAATCATGCTTGACAAATCTACTGGAATTTTTTGAGGATGTAACTAGGAAAATTGACAGGGGAGTCAGTGGATGTGGTGTACCTCGACTTTCAGAAAGCCTTCGACAAGGTCCCACATAGGAGATTAGTGGGCAAAATTAGGGCACATGGTATTGGGGGTAGGGTACTGACATGGATAGAAAATTGGTTGACAGACAGAAAGCAAAGAGTGGGGACAAATGGGTCCCTTTCGGAATGGCAGGACCCCAGCTATTTACGATATACATTAATGACTTAGACGAAGGGATTAAAAGTACAATTAGCAAATTTGCAGATGATACTAAGCTGGGGGGTAATGTGAATTGTGAGGAAGATGCAATAAGGCTGCAGGGTGACTTGGACAGGTTGTGTGAGTGGGCGGATACATGGCAGATGCAGTTTAATGTAGATAAGTGTGAGGTTATTCACTTTGGAAGAAAGAATAGAAAGGCAGATTATTATCTGAATGGTGCCAAGTTAGGAGGAGGGGGAGTTCAACGAGATCTGGGTGTCCTAGTGCATCAGTCAATGAAAGGAAGCATGCAGGTACAGCAGGCAGTGAAGAAAGCCAATGGAATGTTGGCCTTCATAACAAGAGGAGTTGAGTATAGGAGCAAAGAGGTCCTTCTGCAGTTGTACAGGGCCCCGGTGAGACCGCACCTGGAGTATTGTGTGCCGTTTTGGTCTCCAAATTTGAGGAAGGATATTCTTGCTATGGAGGGCGTGCAGCGTAGGTTCACTAGGTTAATTACCGGAATGGCGGGACTGTCGTATGTTGAAAGGTTGGAGCGATTGGGCTTGTATACACTGGAATTTAGAAGGATGAGGGGGGGATCTTATTGAAACATATAAGATAATTAGGGGATTGGACACATTAGAGGCAGGAAACATGTTCCCAATGTTGGGGGAGTCCAGAACAAGGGGCCACAGTTTAAGAATAAGGGGTAGGCCATTTAGAACGGAGATGAGGAAGAACTTTTTCAGTCAGAGTGGTGAAGGTGTGGAATTCTCTGCCTCAGAAGGCAGTGGAGGCCAGTTCGTTGGATGCTTTCAAGAGAGAGCTGGATAGAGCTCTTAAGGATAGCGGAGTGAGGGGGTATGGGGAGAAGGCAGGAACGGGGTACTGATTGAGAGTGATCAGCCATGATCGCATTGAATGGCGGTGCTGGCTCGAAGGGCTGAATGGCCTACTCCTGCACCTATTGTCTATTGTCTATTGACAAATCGACTCAAAAACAGTTTATTTCCCTGGGCCATAAGAACAGTGAATGGAAGCACAAGACTTGTCTACTCTAATTTTCGTCGCACATTTTAAAAAAGGAACTTTTTTTTTAGAATTTTAAGTGTATAACCCATTCATTATTTATTAGGTTTTTAAATTGTTTTTTTTAATTGATACTGGCATTTGTTGTGTTGGTTCGTATGTCTGTGCGATTGTCTTTGAAGGATATGCACTGTCGCACTGTTATCAGCTGTAGCACTTCTAATTTCGTTGTACCTTGTGTACAATGACAATAAAGGCATATTATTATTATTATTATGCCACAGATATCCTGCCTCAAAAAAATGATCAAGTTTTTTCTGAAGGCTATTTGAAAAATTGGAGGCAAGATGTTATTTTATACATGGACTTTAGAAAGGCCTTTGACAAGGTACAGGCACAAAGGATGCAAGATGTTTTGGCAAACTGGCTGGGAGGGGGTTGACGGTGGTGAGGGACGTTTCTCTAACTGGAGGTCTGTATCCAGTGGTGTACGACAGGAATCTGGTGGGAACTTCGTTGTTCATCATAAATCTCAGGCATTCAAATCTGGCAATACAGGGTCAGAGAAGAATCCTGCTATGATGTCGGTGAGGCCGTAAAGAAAGCGAAAAGATACCTGGTGTAAACTGGAAGCTCAGGCAGACATTCGACAGCTGAGGCAGGGTGGCACGCTGTCACTTCCTATAGCTGAAGTTATAGCGAGGCATCTCTCCTGGACAAGCTCAACGACTTCTATGCTTGCTTCGCAAGAGAGAACACACCATATACCTTTTCAGGCCTCCAGTCACGCTGGCCTATTGAGGTGGTTCACGATTGTGGCAGCACCATGGGGTCAGAATCACGGAGGTGTATAGCAGGAACAGGCCCTTCAGCCCACGCGTACTGAGGACTATCCACTGCCGGTGGGATCCCACTGCCTGAGTGTGGGGCAGCTCACTGTAGGTAACGGGGAAACAGGCCTGGTGGCTGCTGGTGTCCATGTCCATGACTGTGGAGTCTACAGTCTCTGCTGTCCCGAGGCAGTGGGTCCACCGAGGCAGCATCTCCACACGTCACACAACACCGACATCACTCTCCTCATCTCCACACATCACACAACACCGACATCACTCTCCTCATCTCCACACGTCATACACCACTCTCCTCATCTCCACACGTCATCCACCACCGACATCACCCTCTCATCTCCACACGTCATACACCACCGACATCACCCTCATCTCCACACGTCATACACCACCGACATCACCCTCATCTCCACACGTCATACACCACAGACATCACCCTCTCATCTCCACACGTCATACACCACAGACATCACCCTCTCATCTCCACACGTCACACACCACCGACATCACTCTCCTCATCTCGGCTCTTCCCTGATCTCAGAAGGAAACGTGCGGACACTGTGGAACGTGTAAGTCTAGGGTTCGTGTTGCAAGTGAGCCTTTATTTAATTATATAATGTACAGTGCGATGATAATATGGAGCTTAATTCACAAGCAGTTGCTGAGGTGACCAGTAACGACACGTTTCAGAGGAACACACAAGGGAGATGAGGAATTTCCTGGTGTGTGGAAAGACTTGTACAATTACAACACTGATGCTCACTCACCCACAGGGCTGAATGGCTGGCATGGTGCTCTACAACTTTACATGATGTTGTACTTTATTCATTCACTGCACATGGTGGGTTGGAAAGGCCACCATTAATCCCTGGCTCTAATTGCTCTGTACTGGAGTGACGTGCTTGGGCTTCACCAGAATCAAGAGCAGGAGGAAGCTGATGAGCCTCTCACACCTGCTTCACCATCGACATGATCACGGATCAACCGGTCTCGATGTCAGCACCACCCTCCCTCCCGGTCTCTCCCCCTACCCTACGCCTCCCTCCCACTTCACATATCTGGCAATCTCCACACTGAATACATTCAATGACTCCAGCTCCACACTTCTCCAGGAGAGGGAACTCCAGCTGTCCAGGAGCATCAGACAGTCCTCCCTCTTCATTTGAAATTCTGCCCCCTAGCTCCAGATGTGCCCATTAGGGGAAACATCTGCCATCAGCCATTCTGTCAATCCCCATCAGAACCTTATGTCCAATAAGATCACCTCACGCTTCTACAATGCATTGAGGCTCTGTAGCTGGACACTATATTCTGCAGTTTATTTTCTTGTTTGCACTGCCCAATGTACTCATGTACAGTATGATCTGCCTAGACAGCACCCAGAACAAAGGTTTTCACTGGATCTCAGTACACAAGACAGTAACACAACCTGCTCAACCTCTCTTCACACATCAACTCCTTTGGTCCAGGCTTCAAGCTTGTGAACCTTCTCTGTACGGTCTCCAACACAGACACACACTTGCTCAGATCACAGATTGAGGTCGTACAATGCTCAGTCAACATACAATGCTCAGCAGGTCAGCATTATTACTCTGCATCTGGAGCCATGATGGGCCAAGGTGGACAAGGGCATCCTAAACACCTACTGGTGCTGGAAACACCGACTGCCACAGTGCACATTTAGTCTACTCAACCTTTGGCAATGGCGGAAAGATTCGTCCAAGTGTCACAAACCCCAACTTTCCTCTCAACCTACAAATCATTTCTCCTCAACATCATCCCTTGCTGTATCTAATTCCACTGCCCATTCCAGACGGTGCTTTACAACATCACTCTGTGTGAGGAACTTCCTCCACATTCCCCGTCATTTGAGAATCACCTGAACTTATAACTTCTGATTGTTCCACCTGCAGAGTCCAGCTGTGATGAATCCTCGATTTCGAGTCTCTGCTCCTGACTGTGAGAATATCAACCTCACTATACCTAGCCCCTGCACATCACTCTCCCATATCCTCCACATAATCCTGTTTGCTCTCTGTTCCTTCTCCACGGTCTTGGCATTCTTCTGGTTTCCAGATGGAGCCCTGCACTTAAGCGGTGGCCTAACCAGTGACTTGATTTTGCATGACTCCCTTGTTTTTGCTTTCAAAGCCCTATGAAAGTGAGCAGCTGTCAGGACCCAGACCCTGTGCAAGTGTCTGGGACAGTGGTCTGGTGTTTCTCCCAGTGCTGCCCACTCTCTGGCACCAGCCATTACTCAGAAGGATTGCTCATGTTATCCTCCAGCCACCGGGCATACTTGGAGATCTTGGTGTACACCCCGTAGACGCGTTTGCTACCACATCTCTCAGGGCCGCCCCAGGATACCAGGCCTTGAGCTACCCAGCTTTGGCTTTCCGACTCAAAGGTAACAAATGCCCCTCCACTGTCTCCCAGGCAGGTGTCTCTGCCACCCTCATAGAAGCCGGCACAGAACATGTTATCAGTCACGTTGTAGCTGTCAGACCGCGACTCGTAGCTGCTGCGGCACTCTGTCTGCAGTGTGACAGGCAGCTTCACATACTGCAGGATGTTGGACAGTGCGGGATGATCACTCCCAGGACCATCGTCCAGAGTCAGGTTAGTGTTGGTGATGCCCCAACCAGCCACCACCCCCAGTGTATTTGGTGCTGGCCCTTCCGTCCCCTGATGAAGACTGGGCAAACACAGAGGCATCACAAAGACACTCATCGAGACCTTTTCCTTCAACTTTACCAAAGCAATGTCATTGTTGTAAGTTCTGGGATCATAGGCTTTGTGGAGAATGATTTTTTCCACCATCCTCTTCACTGCAGTCTCCGTTTGCCGGACATCATGGAGCCCCAGGTAGATGGTGACATATTCGCTGGGCACCAGGGTGATGGAGTTGTCATGTCTCTGAGACCGTAACACGTGTGCTGCGGTCAGCACCCATGCTCCGGACAGCAAGGCCCCACTCCCAAACCACTTGGCCTTCGGCACACGGCTCACGTCCTCCACCACCATCAGCAACTGCCAGGGGAAGACGCCAGGGAGGGCAGTCCGCCCTCCAATGATCCGCTTGCTGAGAGGAGGCAAGGATCGAACTGGCTGCCCACAGACTATCATGGCAAATAAAAACAGGTCAGCAGTCCATTCAATAGCAGTGGCACAAGATGACCAGCAGTAGGCCATGTGCATGTGAGCCAGACACTGCTGTTGGTCATTTAATCTCCATTCCAATATTACAAAACACAAATCCTGAAAAACTTTGCTCTCTCTAAATTTGCCGGTGAACAGATTGAAGTCAGAAGTGAACAGGTTGCAGATGTTAACCAAACTAGCAATGGCATGCATGCACTCTGTAAGTTAGAACTAGGCATAAGCACCAACTATATTGGCCACAGGGCATTCACACTAATTACACTGGACACAAGAATAAAGCTGGGTAGGTATCACACTGGATATGATGCTGGTTATACAACTAGTGGTTGACAATATAAGGTATTAATGTGGTTAAACCAGAACAATGTAACATGCTGGTTCTACATTGCACTGGATGTTAGTTTTGAAAAACAGGCACATAACAGAATGAGTAGGAACGGGTGTTAATTATGACTGATTTTAATTTCCACAGGGAAGTTGAAAGTGGAATTAGGGAACTAGGCTAATCAAGAACATGTAAGAAATGATCTAGACACAGAAATTGTCCAATGACGAGGCAAAGGACAGAGATGAACTGTCACTGCATCCGAAGCAAACTGCAACAGTGGAATGGAAATGGAGGGAGAAATATTTCAGTAAATGGATGAGTAAAAGATCAAATAACATTGATTATAAGACAGGGAAAAGAGAAAGGCACCGAGAAAGGGATGGACGGCAGTGGGTGACTGGAACAGGAACTGAAGAAACAAATTCAGAAGATTGAAAAAAATGCCAGCCCACAACAAAAGGACATGGATACAAAGAAGGACAATGGCGAGGGGGTTGTTGTGGAGAGCATGCACTGCTCAGGAGGTGGGAACAGAGAGGGGGAAGGGTGCGGTGTGGGATGCAAGCATGAGAAAAGCAAGCAGCTGGAAGCACCGGAACAGTTAAACATATTCTGAGATGCAACAGCAATGACGTCACATCACCAGTGATTAAAGTGCATCTGCGTTCACACCAAAACCTCCAGCAGTGAAGAATGCAAAAAATACTTTGCATTCAGGGAGGCTAAGCAAGCACAAGAGGAGCAGAGGGACTCCTGTTATTTCCCAGGTTTCCCAAATATATCACACTGTCGACTTTCACAATTGCTGGAGTTCATTTTATAAGCATTTTCATCAACTTTGTACTAAATTACTTGTATTGCATAATAAAAACAGAAAATGCTGGAAACAGCATGCCAAGCAAAAGCTGCAGAGTGAAACAGAGTTAACTTGTCAGAGGGAGGACCCTTCAATGGAAGCAGGAAAGAGAAAATAGTTTGTTTTTAACAGGAGAGAAGGTGTGAGAAAGGTGGGTGGCAAAGGCAACTTCAGACAGGGTGAAGCTAAGAAGCCCTCATTTCTTTGCCTTTCTGTCCCTTTGTTTAGATTCCCTTTGCCACTACCTGTCCCCATTAACACCATGACCTATAACCTACCCATCAGAAATATCCCCGTTACCCTCTCATCCCTCCCGGCAACCTCATACTAACTTGTTTTCTTTCCCTCCCAGTTTTGACAAATGGTGTTCAATGTGAAACTGATTTTGATTTTGATTTCATTTGGGGCCAGATGGAACTCTTATTACTATCCCAGGGATTGTGTGCACATTAGAAACCAGCACAACAACATACTCCCAATGCTGGCGACACAGGAGACTGCAGACGCTGGAATAAGGAGGGGGAGATAAACCGCTGGAGAACTTCCGCAGGTCAGGCAGCATCTGTGGAGGGAAAAAACATCCTCGCCTATCCAGTCCCTCCTTACAACTCAAATCTTCTAGTCCTGGTAATATCATGAATCTTTTCCGCACCCTTTCCAATTTAGTGACACTAGTGACGAGAACTGCCCCCCAGGTCTTGAACTCTCCCCCCCCAAAACCTGTGGACAGGAAGGAGTCAGATAGTTGCATTACTAACAGCTCTTGAACTGCTGGGCGAGGGAGCTGAAGGAGATGAATGAAGATGCCAGCCTAGCGTGAACTAAACTGGTGGGACATCAGATTCAAGGGAATGTATCAGCACCCCCCACCCAATCCCAGGTTCTGCTCTCAATTAGTCAATCCACTGTTGTGTTCATAAAATTAGTATCAAATACACAAAGCAGAAACTCACTTGGCCCACTGCACCTGTGCTGCACTTATACTCAACTCAGGCTTCATTACATTCTGACTGCCTCTCCTCAGTCTTCCAACATCTCCTCTTATTCCCTTTCCTCTCATAGACTCATCGCTGTTTCCAGAAATGATCTGCTGTAACTGCCTCACCGCCGCTGTGTAATGAGTTCAATGCTCATTGCTTGGCGAGCAGGAAACTATTCTTTTTATCCTATTGCCTTCATTAATCACAGTATTTTATCTATGGGCTCCATAAGCAGAACCTCCCGTAAGTGGAAACAAGATCTAACCTATCCAACTCCTTCATCATTTTAAAAACCTTGGTCCAGCACACTGATACATCACGTTTTACAGAAAATGGAGGCTGGCCGTTCTTGCTATTGAGGGCGTGCAGCGTAGGTTTACTAGGTTAATTCCCGGAATGGCTGGACTGTCATATGTTAAAAGACTGGAGCGACTAGGCTTGTATACACTGGAATTTAGAAGGATGAGAGGAGATCTTATCGAAACGTATAAGATTATTAAGGGGTTGGACACGTTAGAGGCAGGACACATGTTCCCAATGTTGGGACCAGGGGCCACAGTTTAAGAATAAGGGGTAGGCCATTTAGAACTGAAATGAGGAAAAACTTTTTCAGTCAGAGAGTTGTGAATCTGTGGAATTCTCTGCCTCAGAAGGCAGTGGAGGCCAATTCTCTGAATGCATTCAAGAGAGAGCTAGATAGAGCTCTTAAGGATAGCGGAGTCAGGGGGTATGGGGAGAAGGCAAGAATGGGGTACTGATTGAGAATGATCAGCCATGATCACATTGAATGGCGGTGCTGGCTCGAAGGGCCGAATGGCCTCCTCCTGCACCTATTGTCTATTGTTCTGCCCTGCTCACTGTAATCACACAACACAGACACATTCCCTGTGTACAAAAAAGGCCAAAGACAAAGTTCTGGAGAAACTCAGTGGGTCAGGCACATCTGTGGAGAGAATGGACAGACAACGTTTCAGGTCAGAATGTTTCTTTAGACTCCTGACCTGCTGAGTTCCTCCAGCACTTAGTGTTTTGCTCAAATTTCCAGCATCTGCAGTTTCTTGTGTCTCCATTCCAGGTAACTGTTTTCACATTTCTCCTCTTCCATTTCCTTCCATTATGTACAGAGGAAAAATATGCTGTGTTGCTCGTATGGTGCTCCAGGATTTTGTAAAAATATATAACGTAATGTACAATATTATTCCAACCCCTGAAAATAAACTGCAGTGGATTGTGTTAAGCTGAAATCTCTTTCATTGGTTTGTTACATTTTCTAAAAAGCTTTTCTTTAGTTGTTTAAAAGCTGCACTGACCTGGTGTCCACACAGAATGGAACTTATGGAGATTTCTGATCAAAGATGGCGAGTTTTATTCATGTAATTCTTGGATTTAGCCATGGCCTTCCCTGCCCTCACCTTGGCCCACTGGCTCCCACTGGCTCCGACCCCTCTGGCCCCACACTACCCTCTTCCTTCAATTTCATCCCAGTGAGGGAGCCTCAGCTTCATAGAATCACATAATCGACAGCACAGGACCAGGAGCCTGCAGCCCACCCCATCCACACCACCATGATGCTCAACCACTCTATTCCCGTTTGACTCCTCCAGAAGATATCACAAGGATCTAAAAACCTGAAGCTTCCCCCCTGCACCTGCTCTTTAACCACACATTTATCCCTCCCAGATTTCAATATTTAACAGCACATGGCATGGCACGTAATTCTGAGATTACCACCCTCAAGATCCTCCTCCCTTTCGTACTTTGTACCCAACTCTTTAATCCCTCTGCAGACCCTCACCTCTCCTCTTACCCATATCATTAGCACCAGGATGGAGTGTGATCTCTGGCTACAGTCCCTACCTGCTTGCCATTCAGTATTTCTCTACTTCCTCAGAGACACCCTTGACCCTGACACCATCCTGGAGTGTTGCTCTTCACCAATGAAACGCCGATCTGTGCCCCGCCACAGTGGAGCCCACTATCACCACCACTCGAATACACTCTGATCAGCCAGCAGGAATCATCTTGTGCCTAACTCTTGCTTGATAAGGACACACTAGAATTGTCCTGCTCAGTGTCCTGTGCCTTACTGTATAAGTCTAAGCCTCCGAGACACATTTGCAGACATTCTGACTGCAGAGTATCACATGTTCCGATCACTTTACAAACAGAGCTGCCAGCTGTATAATTCAGGCCCTGAATCTCCATCCGCAAAATACTGACCAGGCCCACAATACGATAGATTCTGCACATTGTTTGCTTACTGTTAGCCTGACCCAGGACAGCTCAGAGCACAAGCTAGAGCAGCAAGCGTAAGGAAGGCCAACCTTGCCAAGGCAGCCTTACCTGGGTGGCAGCTCGGGAGATCTGTGCCCAGTTCATCATTCACCCAGAAGTTGTTTTCCATACACGTGTACGTAGCTGGAGAAAAACATTGCATTCAAATTAGCATGATCTAGAAAATGATACAGAAACAGGACACAGAGTAATTCCATTTGGATTTAAAACACAGCACTGCACACATGAAACGCAACCCAACAATGCTGCAGTAATGGCCACTCTGTCGAAGACAGGAGTAAGCTGTTGAGAGCTTCACAAGTTTTGGTGAGTGTGAGGGACTTTGGGAATGTCACCCTCAGCTTCCCTGACTCGGGATCACCCCCGCCTGCTTGCCTGCTGCAGTCTGCCACATCTCGCAGTCCACAAATTTCCAACCAAGGTGGCAATTCAGCTGCCCGAATCTGTGCTGGCTCTGAGACATCCCATCTCCATTGATTTCCCCATCGCTCTCACAGACCCATTAGTGTGCTCCTCGTTACCATCCTTAGTCAGAGCCTAATTAGGAGTCGTTTATAGCAGCCAATTGACTGACCGACCAACCTGCCTACCTTTGGGACAAGGTAGGAAACCAGAGCAATTCAAATTGGATATGGAGCCATGTTCAAACCCCACACCTGCAACACCTGGACCCCTACAACACCTGGACCCCTGCAGCACCTGGACCACTGCAGCACCTGGACCCCTGCAGCACCTGGACCCCTGCAACACCTGGACACCTGCAACACCTGGACACCTGCAACACCTGGACACCTGCAACACCTGCAACACCTGCAACACCTGGACACCTGCAGCACCTGGACCCCTGCAGCACCTGGACCCCTGCAGCACCTGGACCCCTGCAGCACCTGGACACCTGCAGCACCTGGACCCCTGCAGCACCTGGACCCCTGCAGCACCTGGACCCCTGCAGCACCTGGACCCCTGCAGCACCTGGACCCCTGCAGCACCTGGACCCCTGCAGCACCTGGACCCCTGCAGCACCTGGACCCCTGCAGCACCTGGACCCCTGCAGCACCTGGACCCCTGCAGCACCTGGACCCCTGCAGCACCTGGACCCCTGCAGCACCTTGACCCCTGCAGCACCTGGACCCCTGCAGCACCTGGACCCCTGCAGCACCTGGACCCCTGCAGCACCTGGACCCCTGCAGCACCTGGACCCCTGCAGCACCTGGACCCCTGCAGCACCTGGACCCCTGCAGCACCTGGACCCCTGCAGCACCTGGACCCCTGCAGCACCTGGACCCCTGCAGCACCTGGACCCCTGCAGCACCTTGACCCCTGCAACACCTGGACCCCTGCAACACCTGGACCCCTGCAACACCTGGACCCCTGCAACACCTGGACCCCTGCAACACCTGGACCCCTGCAACACCTGGACCCCTGCAACACCTGGACCCCTGCAACACCTGGACCCCTGCAACACCTGGACCCCTGCAACACCTGGACCCCTGGACCCCTGCAACACCTGGACCCCTGCAACACCTGGACCCCTGCAACACCTGGACCCCTGCAACACCTGGACCCCTGCAACACCTGGACCCCTGCAACACCTGGACCCCTGCAACACCTGGACCCCTGCAACACCTGGACCCCTGCAACACCTGGACACCTGCAACACCTGGACACCTGCAACACCTGGACACCTGCAACACCTGGACACCTGCAACACCTGGACACCTGCAACACCTGGACACATGCAACACCTGGAACACCTGCAACACCTGGAGTCAGGACCATCGCAATCCACTGGTGAGGGAAGCAGCAGCAGTAACTGCAGAACCACTGCTCCAGCCATTGCTGTTGATGGTTTTCCCGGGCTCTGTCCTCCAGAACAAGATACTTCATCTACTTTTCTTTGCATTTCAAAGTGTTGTACACGTTTACTAGGTCCCCTCAACCTCCCCCCTTCAACAACCCACCCTGCCATTCCAGTCTCTTCTCATATCTGAACTAGTCCATCGCAGGTAATATTCTGGGTAACTCCTCTCCTTCCAGCATAGATCAAACCTTTACGTAACTTTGACAGACTGGGGAAGGCTGAACAACAAGTATAGTTGAAGTAAATGGTGTGGGGCAATTTTGAAGTGTGCATTTATTCAATTGCCTAATGTAATCTTACTGTCTCTCGCTGTGCACACCCTTTATTGCCTTATCAATCTAACCCCACACTCCCATCTCAGACAGCTGGCTTCTCCCCTGCAGTAGCCTCTGGTCCACATTGAATAATTTCATCTACTCACTGTTCAGGTACGGATCCATCCGATAAAATAAGGCGTTACACGAATAGTTGATCCGACTCCCAAACAAGGTGAGGTTGTCATTTGAACGGAAAGTGATGAATCCATCCTCCAGAGGCAGTGGAGTCCCGCAGTCAATGACTGGAATGAAGAAGCCGCATTAAACACATGGGGTCGGTCTTGAGTAACGAAGCCCCTTCCCTGTCACCTGAAGTTTATATCTCTGCACTCTCCGCCTCTCCTCCCTACAGCACAGCACAGGACCAGGCCTCTGGCTGATGCCTAGACCATGTTTTCCACTGAGATGCACAAGATCCTGATTTATAAGAAGTTCATTCTTGCTGCAACTCCATATCCAAAAGCAGCAGCTCAGGAAAACGCATCGCACCCCCTTCCCAAAGGCCATGGGATGGGCAATTAATGCTGTCCTTATGGGTGGGCCCGGATCCTGAAACATGAGTGAGTTAAAACCAATCCCCTCATGCTAATCCTGCCCTTCACTCAATCTTTCCACATCACTTTGCCGACTCTATGCCCTGCTGGTGTTTTTCTTTTCCACCTGTCCGTGCACAATAAGGGCAGCTCTTTATTGCCACCTCTCACGAGTGCTCAAAATCATCGCGCACTCCACACGTCATCGCCTGAATAGTGGCTTATCTTCTGAACACAAACCTCTCTGTTAATAAACACCAGCATCTGCATCTTCGTTCACACACATTCATTATGGCACAGTTGGAGTCCTTTCAGCCATTGGGTTCATGCCAGGACACAATTAAAAATGTTCCCATCTGTTTGTGTGTGGTTAAATTCATGCAAGTTCCACAGAAGTCATTCACATTTATCCTGACCCTGCCGTGAACTTCTGTTTAACGAGCAGAAACAAACGGCCGGCCTCCCTCCCTCCCTCCCTGCCTCCCTCCCTCCCTCCCTCCCTCCCTCCCACCGACCATGAAATCACTGGCACAATCCACTCTATTCTCATGAATACACACCCACGCATTGTCCTCCCCACCCTCCTCCTCCCTGAAGTTAAACATATTGCAGTTCTAACTTTTCTCTCTTTGGATTAAAGTCATCAACCTGAAAAGTTGCCTCTGTTTCTCACCTCAGTTAAAACTGAGATGGGAAGAAACGTTTTCACCCAGAGAGTTGTGAAATTGTGGAATTCTCTGCCACAGAGGGCAGTGGAGGCCAATTCACTGGATGAATTTAAAAGAGAGTTAGATAGAGCTCTAGGGGCTAATGGAATCAAGGGATATGGGGAGAAGGCAGGCACGGGTTACTGATTGTGGGTGATCAGCCATGATCACAATGAATGGCAGTGCTGGCTCGAAGGGCCAAATGGCCTCCTCCTGCACCTATTTTCTATGTTTCTATGTTTCTCTCTCCACAGATACTGCCAGAGTGTTTCTCTCTCCACAGATACTGCCATAGTGTTTCCGGCACGTGGTTTGCTATTTGAAAGGATGGTTATTATCACTATGTATTAGGAAGCAGAGTGTAGGATGTTTAGAGTAACATCCCACACTCACCACTCACCTTTACAGGTAGGAACTCCACTGCTCCATGTCCCTGATTTCAGGCATTCAATCTGGTAGGCTTCCACCTCATCCCCACCCTGAAACAAAAGTCAGGCTGGCATCAAAGCAAAGGTGGCAGAGGCAAGCTCTCTGTGAGGCCAGTCACTGAAGTGTTGTCGGGAGCGGTGTGTGGTCCTGGTCAGTTGCAGGTACATAAGGTGGTCAAATAGGCTTTTGGCACTTTGGCCTTCATCAGTCAGAGTATTGAGTATAGAAGTTGGGAGGTCATGTTGCAGTTGTATAAGCCGTTGGTGGGACCGCATTTATAATATTGTGTTCACCATGTTATAGGAATCATATTGTCAAGTTTGAAAGGGATCAGAAAAGATTTACAAGAATGTTGCCAGGACTAGAGGTTGTGAACTATAGGGAGAGGTTGAGAAGGCTGGGTCTTTGTTCCATGGAGCATAGGAGGATGAGGGGAGATCTTATAGAGGTATACAAAATCATGAGAGGTATAGATCGGGTAGATGCACAGTCTTTTGCCCAGAGGAGGGGAATCGAGGACCAGGGGACAAGTTCAAGGTGAAAAGATTGAATTGGAATCTGAGGGGTAACTTTTTCACACAAAAGGTGGTGAGTGTGTGGAACAAGCTGCCAGAGGTGGTAGTTGAGGCTGGGACTATCCCATTGTTTAAGAAACAGTTAGACAGGTCCATGGATAGGACAGATTTGGAGGGGTATGGACCAAGTGCAGGCAAGTGAGACTAGTGTAGCTGGGACATGTTGGCCAGTGTGGGCGAGTTGGGCTGAAGGGCCTGTTTCCACACTGTATCACTCTGAGACGCTATGGAGGCTGAGAATCTATGGAAACCAATGACTGAGTAACCTGCTGAATCACAACCGGTCTGCTGAAGGAACTTAGTGGGTCAATCAGTATCTGTTGGGGTGGGGGGGGGGGGGGGAGAGAAAATTTCAAATGTTTCAAGTTGAAACATTCGAAAATTATACAAAAAACTTTAAAATTATATAAAAAGATTTGCATACTTGCAGCATCATAAGTTCATAAATTCATAAGTGATAGGAACAGAATTAGGCCATTCGGCCCATCAGGTCTACTCCACCGTTCAATCATGGCTGATCGATCTCTCAATCCTGGCCATTCTCCTGCCTTCTCCCCTATACCCCGTACTAATCAAGAATCTATCTATGTCTGTCTTAGAAACATCCATTGGCTTGGCCTCCACAGCCTTCTGTGGTAATGGATTCCATAGATTCACCACCCTCTGACTAAATAAATTCCTCCTCCTCGCAAGAGAGAATTAGTTTTAGCTCTTAGGGCTAGGGGGATCAAGGGATACGGGGAAAAGGCCGGAATGGGTTATTGATTTTGGATGATCAGCCATGATCATATTGAATGGCGGTGCTAGCTCTTGGGGCTGAATGGCCTACTCCTGCACCTATTGTCTGTTTCTATGAAACTCTGCATCAGGGTTGATGGTGCTCCACAGATGCTGCCCGACCCACTGAGTTTCTCCAGTGGTTTGTTTTATGATCCAAATTCCAGCATCTGCAGTCTCTGGTGCCTCCATATACAGGAAACAACGTTTCTGAAACAGCTAACCTGCTAATTATCATTCTGCTAACAGTGGGAGCTTGATTGCATGCTAGCCATCACATTTCCTGTGTGCTAACAGCAACTAAACTTCAAAAGTACTTCAGTGGTTGTAAAATGTTCTGAAAAATATCCCTGCATTTCCAAGGCTGGAGAAATGGTGTCCCTGATTATTTTCCAGTAACGCCCGACCACTGATGTTACATTCACAGTCTGGGATTGTCTGGTTTATCCCTGCCTCCCTTCCTGAACAATGGTACCAGATTCATTGTCCTCCAGCCACTTGTGGCCAGTAGTAATTTAAAACTCTTTGCAAGAGCCTCCAATTTTCAGTTCTCTATGCTATTATTCAGTACCCACATTCTTTGACATCCAGTCTTCCTTGGACTTGGACTTTTCACCCTTGTGGGAACACATTGGCCCAGAACGCTCATTCTTTTACTCTTGAAAATCTCCCATTGGAAGGATGTGGGCCTACCTACAAGTAGCTTCTCCATGCTCTACCCCTGAATACCCCTTTTATGGTCTTCAAGGATTGGGAAGCTTTTAAAGAACAACAGAAGGAAACTAAAAGGGCAAAACGGGGAGAAAAGATGAAATACGAAGGTAAGCTAGCTGATAATATAAAAGAGGATAGCAAGAGTTTCTTCAGTTATATAAAGAGTAAAAAAGAGGCAAGAGTGGACGTTGGACCGCTGGAAAATAATGTAGGCAAAGTGATAATGGGGAATAAAGAAATGGCTGAAGAGTTGAATTACTTTTTTGCATCAGTCTTCACAGTGGAAGACACCAGCAATTGGCCTGAAATTCCAGAGAGTCAGGGGGTGGAAGTTAGCGGAGTGGCTATTACTGGGGAGAAGGTGCTTGGGAAGCTGAAAGGTCTGAAGGTCCACCTGGACCGGATGGACTGCACCCTAGGGTTCTGAAAGAGGTGGCTTTAAAGATTGTGGAGGCATTAATAGTGATATTTCAAGAATCACTAGTCAGGAGCGTTCCAGACGATTGGAAAATTGCCAATATTACCCTGCTGCACAAGAAGGGAGCAAAGCAGAATAGTGCAAACTATAAACCGGTTAGTCTGACTTCAGTGGCTGGTAAAATTTTAGAATCCATTTTCAAGGATGAGGTTATGGAGTACTTAGAAGTTCATGGTTGGCAGACAGGAAGCAAAGAGTAGGAATTAACGGGTCCTTTTCAGAATGGCAGGCATTGACTGGTGGGGTGCCGCAAGGCTCAGTGCTGGGACCCCGGTTATTTTCAATATATATATTAACGATTTAGACAAAGGAATTAAATGTAACATCTCCAAGTTTGCGGATGACACAAAGCTGGGTGGCACTGTGAGCTGCGAGGAGGATGTTATGGTGACTTGGATAGGTTGGGTGAATGGGCAGATGCAGTGTAATGTGGATAAATGTGAGGTTATCCACTTTGGTGGAAAGAACAAGGCGGCAGATTATTATCTCAATGGTGTCAAGTTAGGAAAAGGGGAGGTGCAACAAGACCTGGGTGTCCTTGTACATCAGTCACTGAAAGTAAGCATGCAGATACAGCAGGCAGTGAAGAAAGCAAATGGCATGTTGGACTTCATAGGGAAAGGATTTGAGTACAGGAGCAAGGAGGTCCTACTGCAGTTGTACAGGACCCTGGTGAGACCACACCTGGAGTACTGTGTGCAGTTTTGGTTTCCTAATTTGAGGAAGAACATTCTTGACATTGAGGGAGTGCAACATAGATTCACCAGGTTAATTCCCGGGATGACAGGACTGACGGATGATGAAAGAATGGATCGACTGGGTTTATATTCACTGGAATTTAGAAGGATGAGAGGGGATCTTATAGAAACATATAAAATTTTCAAGGGATGGGGCAGGCTAGGTGCAGGAAAAATGTTCCCGATGTTGGGGAAGTCCAGAACCAGGGGCCACAGTTTATGAATAAGGGGCGAGATGAGGAAAGACCTTTTCACCCAGGAAGTTGTGAATCTGTGGAATTCTCTGCCACAGAAGGCAATAGAGGCCAATTCACTGGATATATTCAAGAGTTAGATTTAGCTCTGAGGGCTAACGGAATCAAGACATATGGGGAGAAAACAGGAACGGGGTACTGATTTTGGATGATCAGCCATGATCATATTGAATGGCAGTGCTGGTTCAAAGGGCCAAATGGTCTACTCCTGCACCTATTTTCTATGTTTCTATGATAAAATAGGCCGGTCAGCATGGTTTTGTGAAGTAGAGATCCTGCCTGATGAATGTGCTGGAATTCTTTGAAGAAGGAAATAGTAGGACAGACAAAGGAGAGTCAGTGGATGTTGTTTACCTAGACTTTCAGAAAGCCTTTGATAAAGTGCCACATGTGAGGCTGCTAAGGAAGATGAGAGCACACGGTAGCATGGACAGCAGGCTGGCTGGTTGGCAGAAGGCAAAGAGTGGCAACAAAGGAGGCTTTTTCTGCTTGGCCGCCAGTGACTAGTGGAGTTCCGCAGGGGTCGGTGCTGGGGCCACTACTCTTCACGTTGTATATTAATGATTTGGACCAGGTGATTGAAGGCTTTGTGGCCATGTTTGTGGATGATACGCAAATAGGTGGAGGGGCAGGTAGTGCAGAGAAAGCAAGGACTCTGCAGAAAGACCTAGACAGGTTGGGAGAGTGGGCAGAGAAATGGCAGATGGAATATAGTGTAGCAAAGTGTGGAGTCATGCATTTTGGTAGGAATAAAGGCATAGACTATTTTCGAAATGGGAAGAGAATACAGAAATCGGAGGTGCAAAGGGACTTGGGAATGCTGGTGCAGGATTCTCAAAAGGTTCATCTGGAAGTCGAATCGGTAGTAAAGAAGGTAAATACAATGCTAGCATTGTGTGTAGGAAAGAACTGCAGATGCCGGTCTAAGTCGAAGTTTAAGACACAAATGCTGGAGTAACAGGCAGCATCTCTGGACTGAAGGAATGGGTGACGTTTCGGGTCGAGACCCTTCTTCAGACTGATGTCAGGGGAAGTGGGTGGGACAAAGATAGAATGTAGTCGGAGACAGTAAGACTGGTGGGAGAACTGGGAAGGGGGATGGGATGGGGAAAGCAAGGGCTATTTGAAGTTAGAGAAGTCAATGTTCATACTGCTGGGGTATAAGCTACCCAAGTGAAATACGAGGTGCTGTTACTCCAATTTGTGCTCACTCTGACAGTGGAGGTGGCCCTGGTCAGAAAGGTCAGATTGGGAATGGGAGGGGGAGTTGAAGTGCTGAGCAACCTGGAGATCAGGAAGTTTAAGGCAGACTGAGTGGAGGTGTTCAGGGAAACGATCGCCGAGCCTGCACTTGGTCTCACCGATATACAGGAGTTGACACCTGGAACAGCGGATACAGCAGATGTGGTTGGAGGAGGAAACTCTGCCTCACCTGAAAGGACTGTCGGGGTCCTTGGATGGAGTCGAAGGTGGAGGTAAAGGGGCAGGTGTTGCATCTCCTGTGGTTGCAGGGGAAAATACCTGGGGAGGGGGTGGTTTGGGTGGGAAGGGATGAGTTGACCAGGGAGTTGTGGAGGGAATGGTCTCTGCTGAAAGGGGGGAGATGGGAAGATGTGGCCGGTAATGGGATCCCGTTGGAGGTGGCGAAAACGTTGGAGAATTATATGCTGTATGTGATGGCTGATGGGGTGGAAGGTGAGGGCAAGAGGGACGAATGGGGGGCAAGAGCGGAGCCGCGGATATCGAGGAGACCCTAGTGAGAGCCTCATCTATAATGGAGGGGGGGGACCTCCGTTCCCTAAAGAATGAGGACATCTCTGATGACCTGGTATGGAAAACCTCATCCTGGGCGCAGATGCGGCATAGACTGAAGAATTGGGACCATTTCCATTGGACCATCTCCCTACCATTTCTAGATCTCACCGTCTCCATCACAGGAGACAGACTATCGACTGATATCTATTACAAACCCACTGACTCCCATAGCTATCTAGACTACACTTCTTCCCACCCTGCTTCCTGTAAAGACTCCATCCCCTACTCTCAATTCCTCCGTCTAAACAGCATCTGCACCCAGGATGAGGTTGCCCAACCCAGGTCATCGGAGATGTTCTCATTCCTTAGGGAACGGGGTTCCCCTCTTCCATTACAGATGAGGCTCTCATTAGGGTCTCCTCTATATCCCGCAGCTCCACTCTTACTCCCCTCCCCCCATTCACAAGGATAGAGTCCCCCTTGTCCTCACCTTCCACCCCATCAGCCGTCGCATACAGCATATAACCCTCCAACATTTTCACCACCTCCAACGGGATCCCACTACTGGCCACATCTTCCCATCTCCACCCCTTTCTGCCTTTCGCAGAGACCGTTCCCTCCGTAACTCCCTGGTCAACTCGTTCCTTCCCACCCAAACCACCCCCTCCCCAGGTACTTTCCTCTGCAATCGCAAGAGATGCAACACCTGTCCCTTTACCTCCCCCCTCGACTCCATCCAAGGAACCCGACAGTCTTTTCAGGTGAGGCAGAAGTTCACCTGCACCTCCTCCAACCTCATCTACTGTATCCGCTGTTCCATGTGTCAACTCCTGTATATCGGCGAGACCAAGCGCAGGCTCGGCGATCGTTTCGCTGAACACCTCCGCTCAGTCCGCCCAAACCTACCTGATCTCCCGGTTACTCAGCACTTTAACTCCCCCCTCCCATTCCCAATCTGACCTTTCTGTCCTGGGCCTCCCCTTTGTCAGAGTGAGGCCCAACGCAAATTGGAGCAACAGCACCCCATATTTTGCTTGGGTAGTTTACACCCCAGCAATATGAACATTGACTTCTTTAACTTCAAATAGCCCTTGCTTTCCCTCTCTCTCTCCATCCCCTCCCCCTTCCCAGTTCTCCCACTAGTCTTACTGTCTCCGACTACATTCTATCTTTGTCCCGCCCACTCCCCTGACATCAGTCTGAAAGGTCTCAACCTGAAACGTCACCCATTCCATCTCTCCAGAGTTGCTGCCTGTCCCGCAATGCTGGCATTTATTTCAAGAGGGCTCGAACACACAGTCCCTATAAGGCGCTGGTCAGGCTGCATTTGGAGTAATGTGAGGAATTCTGGGCACCACATCCAAGGAAGGATGTGCTAGGCCTGGAGAGGGTCCAGAGGAGGTTTACAAGAGTGATCCCAGGAATGAGTGGGTTAACACATGATGAGCACCGAATGGCACTGGGCCTATTACTTGCCGAAGTTTAGAAACGTAGAAAATAGGGTGCAGGGGTAGGCCATTTGGCCCTTCAAGCCAGCACTGCCATTCAATATGATGATGGCTGATCATGCAGAATCATTACCCCGTTCCTGCTTTCTCCCCATATCCTTTGATTCCGTTAGCCCCAAGAACTATATCTAACTCTCTCTTGAAGAATGAGGGGGGGACCTCATTGAAAAGTACTGAATAATGAAAGGCTTGGATAGAGTGGATGTGGAGAGGATGTTTCCACTAGTGGGAGTGTCTAGGACTAGAGATCATAGCCTCAAAATTAAAGGACGTTCCTTTAGGAAGGAGATGAGGAGGAATTTCTTTAGTCAGAGGGTGGTGAATCTGTGGAATTCTTTGCCACAGAAAACTGTGGAGGCCAGGACAATGAATATTTTTAAGGAAGAGATTCTTGATTCGTACGGGTGTCAGGGGTCATGGGGAGAAGGTAGGAGAATGGGGTTAGGAGGGAGAGATAGATCAGCCATGATTGAATGGAGTAGACTTGATGGGCCGAATGGTCTAATTCTGCTCCTATAACTTATGACCTTATGACATCCTGCCTCATCTCTGCAAGAACATACTCCGTAATCAATGCTTTGCATCTGCCCGTCATGCCTGATGACTCCATACCCTGGAATGTGCAGTTATTCTTCAACTCGAGAGGATCAAGGATGGAGTTGGAGAGGTGATGGGGAATAAAGCCACTTCCTGCTGGACTGATCACAACTAGTGTGGAATGAATGGAGACGCTGTCTGTGAATTTCTAGTTACATTAGTTGCTGATATTACGCTCCGAGCCCAGCCTCAGATAACAGATTACAGCCAGAGTCAGGTTTTTATCCATGCCTTCTCAACTGTATACTTGCAAAAGTAAAACAGAACATTGGTGATCACTACACAGAAACGATGCTGAAATGAGCTTTAAGATAAAATACCTTCACAAATTTAAATCCCACGTTGCATCTAATCTGGACTTGATCTTTGAATGAATAAGCTTCCAGGACAGGTTCAACTTTGCCATTGAGGGGTGGCTGGATCACAGGACAATGAGTGCCTACATAAACACAAAGATATGTTGACATGTATCCTGTATGTTTCCTCATCTCTTCCCCAGCACAAAGACTATCTCAGGGTCCAGTCCCAAGTCGCAATCATTTCTATGAGGTGCTGTTCCTCCAATTTGCAGTGGGCCTCACTATGACACTGGAGGAGGCCCATGACAGTCATTTCTATCATCGATCCCCTCTGGGGAATCTTGCTTGCTCTCTCCAGCAGCTCTCTCTCCTGTCCGCAGTAGCCACACACCCTAACATTGTGAACTAATTAATCTGCAGCGTGACTGTGATGGGCTCTGGACTGGAACTATCAAGGTCTGGCCTTCCTCACAGCCTCAGCAGCATGAGCAGTTCCAGGAAAGTCACCAACCCTTTGCTGCAGTCTTAACTTGGGCATTGTCCAGGCTGCAGCCACACTTAGGGGAACCACATTCAATCATTCTGTTACTCAATCAGTAATTCAGAGGCTAGGTGATCTGGGAAACTGATTTTAAACATCACCCAGGCAGACAGGGAACTCAACTCAGTTCAGTAAACAAATGCAAATTAAAACAAATACCGTTAGCATTGGCCAGCATTGTCATTTAGACACAAGGTTGTGTCCTCGACGAAGCAAATCTGTTTCTCTTAAACATCATTATATATTTAATAACTTTTTATCTATTCATTTTATTGGACTGAATTTACTGCCCATCCATAACTGCCATTAAAGGTTGGTTGTTTTCCATAACCGCTGCAGTGCTCATGGTGAAGGTGTTCCCACTGCTGCTGCAGAGATTCTGGGGACTAGGACGAAGCAACAATGAAGGCAAGACCACACATCTCCAGAGAGGTGCAGTGTTTGGGAAGGGGGGCTGCAGGTGGGATGTCCCCCTGCACCTGCTGCTTTTGTTCGTCAGGGAGATAGATACATTTCTTGAGTTGGCAAGAGCCAATGGAGTAGCCTGGAAGAGATCAGCAGTGAATTTTGTAGATGTTTAACTCAGCCGTAGCACTTTGGTGGTGGAGGGAATTAATGTTTAACGTAACGGATGGCTGCTCATCAAGTGAGGTGCTTTTTCCTGAATGCGAGAATTTCCTGAGTTGTTGGAGCTCAACTCCTCTAGAAGAACATAGGTCTCCCCTCACAATCTTGCTTGTGTCTCGTTGATGGTGGAGAGATTCGTCACAGGATCCCCAACATGTAACATTCAGTGTTCATATTTCATATCTTCTCACAATATTGAGGCTGTTTGGTCCATCTAGTCCATAGCAGCTCTGGACTCATTTATTTATTTATTCTCTCTCATATGCCTATTAACACCTCCCCAATTTACCTCCCTCCCACTTAAACGTGGAGTAAATTATAGCAGTCAATTTACCGATCAAACAGCACAAATTTAGTATATGGGAAGAAATCAGAATGCCCAGAGGAAATACAGGCAGAACGTGCAAACTCCACACAAACAGCACTGGAGATCAGGATGCCAAGCACTTTGAACCTTACAATGAAAAGGAGGTAGTTGATAAAACTGCTGGAGACATTGTCCTGAACAACTCCTGATATCCTGAGACTGGGAGTACAATCACAAGTGAGGTACCACTTCAACCATGGCCATGATCTTCACTCGAGCCCAGATTTCAGTGCAGTGGGTTCTGCTGTAAGGCAACAGTTGTATTACCAAAGAACATCCTTTTGCAGAAAATCATGATGACAGTTGTGTCAATGGGGGGGGGGGGGGGGGGGGGGAGGGAGGGGAGAATTAGAGTCTAGAGAGTGAAGGTCACACTATCAGTTATTTTTCCTGCAGTATTTTCGAAAATAGAGGTCTTCTCAATAGCAATATTTTTGTTATTGGAAACAAAATGCTAAAGACTGTAAAAGATTAAAAGTGCTAACTGTTTTTAAGAGGCAATGGTGGCTGATTACTGTGGGGAGGTTTCATGGAAACAGGTTTTATTTCCCCTGTGCTGTTGCTTATTTTCTGCTTGTCAATTTCCAAAGTAACTTAAGTAGTTCTGCAAGTTCCTGGTTAAAATCACTTTATAACTAAGTCGGAATGCAAATAATATTCCCTCATTCATTACTCACATATACTCAATGTGTTTTTGAAACGCACATTATTGTAGAAGTACATGTTTTACTCGGGACCACAGGGCCATAATTGGTCAATAGCTGCCTTGGCATTAACAGCAGTCACTGTCACATCACCTTTATGTTCCCCAGTTGGACCAAGGCTACAATGGTCAACAGAGACAATAGACAATAGGTGCAGGAGGAGGCAATTTGGCCCTTCGAGCCAGTACCGCCATTCACTGTGATCATGGCTGATCATCCACAATCAGTACCCTGTTCCTGCCTTCTCCACATATCATTAAGAGCTCTGTCTAACTCTCTTGAAAGCATCCAGAGAATTGGCCCCCACTGCCTTCTGAGGCAGAGAATTCCACAAATTCACAACTCTCTGGGTGAAAAAGTTCTTCCGTTCAAAATGGCCCACCCCTTACTATTAAACTGTGGCCCCTGGTTCTGGACACCCCCAACATCTGGAACATGTCAAGAATGTTTATCATATGTACTGACAAAGGAACAATGAAATGGTGACCAGCTGCAGCATTGCAGGCCAGTGAACAGGACTCACAAGTACACAGTACTCATTTTCAGATAACAATAAACAAAAATATGTATACATTAAAAACCACAATAAATTAAAAAGGACTGGAGCTGATTGCTCCTCGTGAAACCCAAATCAGAGCAAGTTACTGGTGAATGAGTGCCACTAACTAGCATTGATAACAGCTTCCATCACTTAGATGATGATTTACAGTGAACTGATTGACATCATTAGCGGCATTAGATTTGTGTTGATTTTTGAGAACAGGGCGTGCCTTGACAATTCTTCATGCTGTGAAGTAGATGCAAGTGTTGTAACTGGCAACTGGAAAAACACAATGGAAGTTAATTTGAACCTGTCCTTTCTAATTTCTTGACTTTTTCCTATTGCAACCAGCATAGATACCAACCCTTCCCCATCTCCTTCCCAGATCTCCCTCTATCTTCCTGTCTCCACCTATATCCTTCCTTTGTCCCACCCCCGACATCAGTCTGAAGAAGGGTCTCGACCCGAAACGTCACCCATTCCTTCTCTCCCGAGATGCTGCCTGACCTGCTGAGTTACTCCAGCATTTTGTGAATAGATACCAACCTTACTTGCCTGGAGGTGCAAGTTAGTCTTGGAGTGCAGCTCTGAATGCTCTTGCTGGGATATCTGGTCTCACTACCCTTGCTGCATCCAGTGTTCTCAACTGTTTCTTGATATCAAGTGGGCTGGAGACAAGTTCCGTGCCCATGGCGTCAAACCTGTCTTCACCACCTCTTCAGCACTTCTGGCCTTGGTTCCAGCACCCACAAACTATTGATGGAGATGGGGGGACATCTCTTGGAACCTCCTCCGATGGCTGTTCACCTGCCCACCAACACGCATGACCAGATGTGATTGAACCCAGAGCTTTAATCTGATCTGTTGATCCTGAGATTACCGGGCTGTGTCAAGGGCACAGTATAGCGAGCTCGTGGTCCTTGGCTGCCATTACATCATCTTTATGTCTGCATGTGCTGCTCCGAGTAAGCTCTTTCTCCTCTGAACCAGAGGCTTGTCACCTGACTTGACCTGATGGGAAAGAGTAGAGTACAGCAGGCCGAGAGGTTACAGATGGTGGGGGCACATTCCTGTTGTTGATGACAGCCCTGCCTTGAGCCTGAAATGTTGCCTAACCCATTTAGCACAGTTGTAGTGGCACACGATGGAGTGTGCCTTCGGGAAGGCAGGAGAGGGCCTCCACTAATTATGCTGTCACGGACACATCCATCCACTTCAGGTATGGTCAAATATATCCATCTCTCATGGTGTAGGCAGTGATCTCTCACTCACCCTGTAACCATGCTCCAATTTCTCTGAGTTTGCACGTTGTGACAATTAGGATGAGATCTTCCTTCCCATTTTTGACCTGCTCCAATGAGACTGAATCAATTTGAGAGCTCCATGAGTTATTCCCTCATGCCTGTACACTGTGTGGTAGGAAAGGCCCTGCCCATGGATTGTGAGAGGAGTGGTTGCTTTCACATGTGCCTGAGCTACATGTTGCAGCTACATGCTGGAGGTCATGGCAGTGGCGCGTGCTCGTCTTCAAGCAGAGTACGTCACCATGGCTCCAAACCGTTAGCTGGCTGCCTCCTCTTAAACAGCACCACATGGATAGATGGATGAAGCAACTTCTCCAGGTCTCTATAGTTACGGCCATGTCCGACTACATCAGGTTGTTGTTCGATTCATCGACATAATGCGTAAATGTTGCTTCCCTCTCCCAAAGTGGACAGAGCCCGAGCCTGCACTTGATCTGCTTTCTGCACCTCTGCTCTCACCCCTTCTCCTGGGCAGATCAAGAATAGTTCCCTGGTTCCCTCACCTTCCACTCCACAAGCCTCATTTTCACATACACCTTTCATCATTTCTGCCAGCTGCTGGAGCCACAATCAAACACTGATTCAGCATTTTAAAAGGATGGCCCTCTTCAAAACTCCTTGGCCCACTCTGTCTTTTCCATCACCACTCCCCACCTTACAGCACTTTCCTGTCAATCACATGTCTTTTCAACTCTTCCCTTCATCTAATGATCCCAGTTTTTCCAGATGAAGCAGCAATTCATTTTTGATTTCTTCCATCCTGGCATACAGCATTCGCCATTGACAATGTTGGTGAAACCAAGCACAGATTGGGTGATTGATTCGTATGGATGCAGGGAATAGAGGGATATTGATCATGTGCAGGCAGATGACAGAAGTTTAGCTTGGCAAAGACATTATGGGCCAAACGACCTGGTCCTGTGCTATACTGTTATCTTATCATATAATATCTATACAGCCGGAAACAGGCCTATTCGGCCCTCCAAGTCCGTGCCGCCCAGCGATCCCCGTACATTAACACTATCCTACACCCACTAGGGCCAATTTTTACATTTACCCAGCCAATTAACCTACATACCTGTACGTCTTTGGAGTGTGGGAGGAAACCGAAGATCTCGGAGAAAACCCACGCAGGTCACGGGGAGAACGTACAAACTCCTTACAGTGCAGCACCCGTAGTCAGGATCGAACCTGAGTTCTATGCTCTATGCAGAACACTCACCATCAGGACACAAGACCCTGAGTTCTCTGATGCCTGTCATTTTAATTCTCCATCCCACTCTCACACTGGTCATTCTCTAGGACATCCTGCACTGCTACAATGAGGATCAAGGGAAACTTGAGGAAAGCACCTCATCTTCTATCTAGGACACTGCAGGCTTCGAGACTCAGTATTAAATTCTCCAACTGCAGGTAACTGGCTCTTTATTTGAGTCCATATCAGAACTGGCCCTTTCGACACATCGTCTCCCTGTGACGTTTGGCTGCTTTTCTCTTTCTCTCTGCAAGTCTGGTCCCACATGTCCCACAGATCAGCTTTTAACAATATCGAACCCAAACCAAAAGCAATACCTGATTTGAACAGCTATCCTATTACCCTTTTTCCACCCATCGCTGCCTCACCGTCTCCAATATAAAACTAATTACATTTCTGTTTCAGAGATTCCCACAGACCATGTAAGTGAGACCCTGGCACAGGCACACTCACTGCATTACATCTTAGAATAACGTCCCAGATTCCTCCATCATGCTGCACCCAGTGAACAAACCTACAACAGATGGCCACACGAAGCTAGAGCTGAGAATGAATGCCCATTGCTACTCACGGTTGATCACATTGCTGGAAAGACTAAATAACTGAGTGGCAATCAAAAATATGGTATCAGAAAAGTTGGTGAGACAAAACACAAGATCTAAATGCCAGAGTTATGGAAGAGGTGGCAATGGAGATAATGTGTGCGTTGTTTTTCATGTTTCAGTTATATTGATTCAGGAATGATTCCTGTGGTTTGGAAGGCAACAAATGTGCCCTCGCCATTTAAGGCAACAGGGAACGAGAAAACACCAATTAGCCAAAGTTCAGTAGTAGGGAACTGGTGAAGGAAAACACGCCTTCTTCATCACCGTCTATCTGAGTCCCCACTTTCAGGGAACCATCCGCTATTAACAACCCATAACACAAACCGAAAGCATGACTGATTTAAATGGTAATCAGGGCTGCTTGTAGCGCTCGACACTGCTCTACAACAATCCCGCAGCCGCTCCATTTACTGTGCAAGCTCCATCCTGGTTGAACACCTAAATACAACACTTCATTCTCGTCCAACTGTAATTCTATCTGCACATTCCCAATTGTGCTAGATCTGTCCTGTTGGGCATCCACAGAAGCACCTTGGCCAGCATGGATGTGTTGGACTGAAGGACCCGTTTCCATGCTGCATAACCCTGATGATTCTCTGACTAGGATTTTGTTTTTAATTTTACATAATGTTTCTGACGCCAACTTCATCCAAGGTAATCTTGTTAAAATCTCATTACCACAGCTGAGAAATAAACTGTACAAAATAGATAGACTCTGTAATTGAAACCATGAAGCTAATGCACTTTTGCAAAAACTCACCTGAATCCCCATTGTCCTTCAGGAAGGAGGTCATATGGTCTGGCCAATCTATAATTCCAGATGCAAGGAGTGTGTCCCTAAAAGGACTTGGCATCCACTCATATCAAAAGGAGGAATGATGCTTAGATAAGTGCTGGAATTGCTAGCACTTCCATGTCTCATGAAAGAATTATAACATTTGCGGAATTTTTCACAAAAAGATGTTTTTTCTTGGGCACGGGAGCTGAACGGCGTTTTACTGATGTGAGCTTCTTCTGCCAGTCTATCAGAGCATTGTCGCCTTGTGACCCACCTTTGTCCTGCATCCCTTAGCGTTGCCAAATTCCTTGGCTTTACATTCATAAGAAATAGCACCAAATAAAATGCTTCCTGAAGTCGGTAATCCATCTGAAGTCCAGTATTCAATGATCAAATGTAGATTTAGCTTGGAGAGGATCTCTTGAGCCCAGTAACGTAACAATTAGAGTAAAAATAAAATTGTTGGGGGAACTCAGTGGGTGGTGTGAATGAACAGATGATGTTTCAAATCAGGACCGTTCATCAGTCTGAAATAAGGTCCTGATCCAAAATGCCGTCTGTCCATTTCCCTCCACAGATGCTGCCCAACCTGCTGAGTTCCTCCAACAGTTGTTTTTTGCTCAAGATTCCAGTATCTAGTCTCTTGAATCTCCATGTAATAATTAGACATGCGATCTTGTTGATGCAAGATCAAGAAATCGGATAATATTGTCTTGCTTTGGTAACTCAGAATCTTACTTTCGATGTGCAGTTGGAAAGCTTTTTCGGAGGCAGCAATCATAATTCAGTTAGATTACCATAATTACTGAAAAAGATAAATACAGGCCAGACATAAATGTTCTAAATTGGGGTAAATTTGACAAGGCTGAGACATGAATTAGTAAAAGTGGACTTGTGCTTATGTGCCAGGGCCATAATTAAGGAGCCCACTAACTATACCAGAATTAGTACAGTCGTGTGGTTGGTACACAGTAAATACGTTCCAAACTGCTTCAAGGTGTTTAAGGACCGGCTCGGAAGCAGTAAAGTTGAAAATGAATTTCAATCCAGGGAAGTTTGCGTACTGCAAATGTGGAAGGAAATCAAAGAATGGACAGTAAATGATGGTATTGAGAAACGTGGGCCCTTGGAACGCACGTTAGCAGATCCCTGCGATTCTGGGACAGGCAGACAAACGCAGTTGAGAAATTACTTGAGATGCTTGCTGTCTTCAACCAAAACATATGGTAGACGAGGGTGGAGGTCACACTAGATCTGTGCAAAACACTGTCAGTTAACAGCTAGAGTACTGACTTAGGAACCTAATTACTATTATCACATTACTAGCCTTACCCTCATGTGTTGGGTGATTTGCTTCTACTCCGGTTCCAATGCGGTTGATAAGACTTGTACAACATTCACTCAGTATTTGATAAGTCCTCCTCTATTTTTGTTCTCGGGGGTCTACGTTTTTTATTATCTGCATTATCGATGTTCTTGATAACACTGTCATGGCCATTGGCTTGTTGCTGGATCTCCTGCACGTTGCAAAGGTCGTGGCAGAGGGTACAGAGGGAATTGCAGTGGATGTCTCCAACGTTTCTGCTTTTGTAATGATAAAAAACCTGAGAGATAGGGTGAACGCAAGATGAATAACAACAGATTTCAAGGAGATTGACAGGTTGCTGGAATGGGTGGACATGTGGCAGATTAAATTTAATGCTGAGAAATAAGAGGTGAAGAAATTTGGTAAGAAGAATGCCAAGAGGTAATATAAAGCAATTCTCCAAGAGCATTAAAATCACAGATGCGTGTTCATTGAAAATGGCTGAGCATGTTGAGAAAGAGTGCAGAAGATGTTTACCAGGATGCAGCCTGGATTTGAGGGATTAGCTTGAAGATTCGGTGGACAAACTTAGATACTTCTGTATAGAAAGGAACTGCAGATGCTGGTTTAAATCGAAGGGAGACACAAAATGCTGGAGTAAGTCAGCTGGACAGGCAGCCTCTCTCTCTCGAGAGAAGGAATGGGTGACAGCTCGGGTCGAGACCCCTCCCCAGATGACTCAAGGCCATCCTTCTCTCCAGGGATGCTGCCTGTCCCGCTGAGTTGCTCCAGCATTTTGTGTCTACCTTACATACTTCTGTCTGGAACTTGAGGGCGAGGGATACCTGACAGAAATATGTAAAATCATGAAAGCATAGATATGGTAGACAATCAGAACTTCTTCGCCAGGGTAGAAATGACAAAGACTAGAGCATTGTTTTGAGGTGAGCGGGGCAAAGTTTAAAGGCGATGTACAGAGCACGATGGGTGCCTGGAATGCTCTGCCAGAGGTGACGGTGGCAGCAGATACAATAGTGGCATTTAAGGGGCTTTGACATAGGCACATGGATATGCAGGGATATGGATCATGTGCAAACTGAGGAGATTAGTTTAACCTGGCATCATTTTTGGCACAGACATTGGACTGAAAGACCTGGTCCCATTGTGGATTGTTCGATATTCTATAGAATGTAAAGTGGCTCAAAACATCCCTGAGATCCCGGGCTTTGTATATAGTACAAGCAAGTCACGATGAACTTTTATAAAAATGTTTTTGCCACAATAGTGGTAACGTGTCTAGTTCTACGCACCACGCTTTAGTGGCTGTAAAGGCTAAAGAGAGGGAGTAACAGAGATTTACAGAGTCTAGGAATGAGGGACTTCGGTGAGACTAGAGACATTTAGATTTCAGGTCATGAACGGATCAGACTCAAGAGTTTGTGAGAAGCCGTTCCCAATGTTGGGGTGGGGGGAAAGCAAAGGTGGCGACTGGCGAAAGAACCCAAGTTACGGGAGCTTTAAAACATGGCCAATGGGTGGAAGACACAGACAGAAGTACAGGAGCCAGATTCAATCAAAGGATGAAACTTTTAGATTTCAGATACAGCGTGGATGCAGGCCCTTTGGCCCACTGAGTCCGCATCGACCAACAAACTACCACTATCCTACACACTAGGAACAATTTACAATTTTACCAAAACTTACAAACCTGTACGTCTTTGGAGTGTGCGAGGAAACCGGAGCACCTGGAGAAAACCCACGCAGTCACAGGGAGAACGTACAAACTCTGTACTGACAGTACCCATAGAGATAGGATCGAATCCAGGTCTCTAGTGCTGTGAGGCAGCAGCTCTACCACTACGCCACTGTGCTGCCCAACGTTTTTAAAAGAGAAAGGATTTGCAGTGCTCCTTGTTTGCTGTGACCATTTTATGATACGGTAACAGAAGAATTATTGTCACAGAGTGGTCAAGATACAGCATTGAAACTGGCCCTTCAGACAACCGTATCTGTGCTGATTATCAACCACTAATCCGACCACTGAATTACGCACACACGGGCAATTTACAGAGGCCAATTTACCTATCAACGTGCACTTCTTTGGGATGTGGGAGGAAACCGGAGCATCTGAGGGGGTTACAGGGAGAATGCACAAACTGCACCCAGACAGCAGAGGTCAGGACATTGCCGTTGTGAGCCAATGATTCTACCAGCTGCATGCTGTGCCACCCAAAGAGACCAGTGATAAATGTAATTGAGGTGTATTAAATTATGTGGGCTAGATGGAGTGAACAAGGAGGAACTTGGCATGGAAGTCAATAACTAAGTTTAAAATTAAATGATGAGCTACTGTAACCCAGGGATGCAGACAACAGAGCAGAGCAGAGCCCTACATGGTTCCATCATCCAGCATTGATTCAATGGACACGTCCCTCCCCTGACCCAGGGATGTCAATAGAAAGAACAATAGACACATCTGTGACCAAATTTACCTCATCAAAAAAAGAAATTTAATCAGAATTATCAATGATTCCATAACAGTGATATCTCAAACTGTCAATACATAATTATTTTCAGCTTCATCATTGGCATCACGAGTTTCAAGCATCAATATCAATAACATTATCTACAGCAGAATTAGTATCAATTTATCATGATGAAAATCATCTTCAACATAAATACCAAAAGCAGATAATACTAATGAAAGGTCACTGAATGAGGCCGAGTCCAGCGTGACCTGCAGCCAGAATAAGCAAACAGTTGATTCCCCACAGACAGAAGTAAATGTTAACAATGGTGATTCAGCATGAGGTTTAGTTACTAGTGGTGTGATTACTGCCTTTGCATGACACTTCCCTTACCTAGTACGCAAATAGATAAAAGAGAATCACTGATGGATCCAGCAAGAGAAAATGAAGCAATGTAGATAAGAGAAGTTGGTACAGGAACGGAACATCTGAGCAAGTAATCAGCATCAATAGCACCCAGAACATCAAATCCATCTACAAAAAGGGGTGCTACGGAGCACAATGGGCCGTTCTGCCTCACAGCTCCAGTGACCAGGGTTCAATCCTGTTTCTCAGTGGTGCCTAAGTGGAGCTGGACACTCTCCCTGTAACAAAGTGGCCAAGTTGTTTCAAATAGTTAAAATACTGACATCCATCCAACAGTGTGAACATATCCCAGGTATATCTGACAAAACACCGGCCATTCCATTCTGGTTAATGTTGATCTGATCTGTTTACTCTAAATCATCAGAAAAGTAATGGAAGATGTTATCAACAGTGCTGTTAAATGGTGCCAAATAATAATCTCTTCACCAATGCAGCGTTAGTGTGTTGTCTAAGACCACTTAGATCCAGCCCTGATCAAGTCATTCTTCGAACATGGACTGCAGATAATTCTACAGGTGAGGTGAGAAGGCTGGCCTTCATTTCAAGGTGGTACTTGACAAGGTCACGGTGGCACAGCGGTAGAGTTGCTGCCTTACAGCGAAATCAGCACCGGACACCAGGGTTCGATCCTGTCCACGGGCGCTGTCTGTGCGGAGTTTGTACGTTCTCCCCGTGACCTGCGTGGGTTTTCTCCGAGATCTTCGGTTTCCTCCCACACTCCAAAGATGTACAGGTTTGTAGGTTAATTGGCTTGGTAAATGTAAAAATTGTTCCTAGTGGGTGTAGGATAGTGTTAATGTGCAGGGATTGCTGGTCGGCGCGGACCCGGTGGGCCGAAGGGCCTGTTCCCACGCTGTACCTCTAAACTAAACTAAACTAAAATGGTCACTCTCCAAGGAACCCAGATAAAACAGAGCTCAAAGGGAATCGAGACTTATCTCTGGCTAAGGTCCCCAAGTGCCTGAAGTCGGCTACCATAGTGACGGTGCCGAAAAAAGCAAAGATCACCAACCATCCGGTTGCCCTAACTCCGATAGTCATGAAGTACTTTGAAAGGCTGGTCCTCTCACACATCAAATCCAGCATCGCTGCCTCACTGGACCCACATCAATTTGCATACAGGGCAAACAGATCCACAGAGGACGCCATCTCTCTGGCTCTTCACACTGTCCTGACTCACCTGGAGAGACAGGGCACGTACGTGAGGATGCTATTCATTGAATATAGCTCTGCCTTCAACACGGTCATCCCCACCAAGCTCATCACCAAACCCCACCAGCTGGGCCTCAGCTCGTCATTATGCGACTGGATCCTGGACTTCCTGCTGGAGCGACCGCAGGCAGTGAGAATGGGCCCGCACCTGTCCTCCACTATCACCCTGAGTACCGGCACACCACAGGGCTGTGTTCTGAGCCCCATGCTCTACTCCCTCTTCACACACGATTGTGTTCCTGCATTCGACACCAACACCATTGTCAAGTTTGCATACGACACAACAGTGATCGGGCTGATCACCAACGATGATGAAACAAAATACAGCGCGGAGGTGCAGAACCTGGCAGACTGGTGCTCTGATAACAACCTGTCCCTAAATACCACCAAGACCAAGGAGCTGGTCATCAACTTCCGTAAGGCACACACTACGGGGAATATGCCCTGATCTCTATCAACAGGGACAGTGTGGAGAGAGTGTCCAGCTTCAGGTTTCTGGGCACTCACATTTCGGAGGACCTAACATGGTCCAATAACACTGCTGTGCTGGTCAAGAAGGCACAGCAACGACTGTACTACCTAAGAACACTGAAGAAGTCTGGTCTACCCCAACAGCTGCTGACGACCTTCTACCGTTGCAACATAGAGAGCATCCTAACACATGGCATCCCTGTGTGGTACCTCAGCTGCACGGAGGCAGAGAGGAAAGCTCTTCAGCGGGTAGTCCATAGGGCTCAGAGGACCATCGGAACACAGCTACCAGCCTTGGAGGGCATCTCGAACACACGATGCCTCAGAAAAGCCACCAGCATCCACAAAGACTCTTCACACCCCTGCAACAGTCTGTTCGAACTTCTACCATCGGGCAGACGTTATAAGGCCTTCTACGCCCGCACCTCCAGACTCAGGAACAGCTTCATCCCCAGGGCCATAGCTGCTATGAACCGTCCTGCTGAGCCGGATGGTCACATCGCACAGTGATCCGGCACAGATCTACTTGCAATTTATTCTGTTTTAAAACTGTTCCAATTTCATTGGATTGTTTAAATTAACACTGACTAGCTAATTAAATTATTGCATCGTATGGGAGGCGCATTCCCAATCTTGTTGTACCCCTGTTGTATTGTATTGTATTGTAAAAGACTCCAGTAACTGGAGTTACGTTGCACAAAGTGATTTTTGGAGGTCAATCATCCCAGTGACAAGCCAAGACTACCAAGCTGGTGTCCTCAGTTTAGTTATCTTCAGCTGCATCAATGCCCTTCCACCCAAAGGACAGACATGGGAAGATTTGCTGATGAATTCACAATGTTTAATTCCATTGGCAACTCCTCAGTAAATTAAAGATTCCCTGTCTGATGCAAGTTCAACAGGCCAACTAATGCATAAATATGGTTAGTAAACAGAATTACTTGCCCAAGCTACTTGGACATTACCTTCTTAATCGACAACCTCCATCACCAAGGAAGACAAGGACAGCAGTGCCAGGACCATTGCCCATGCATGCACTCCATCAGATACATTTGCTATTTCTTATCCTTGTTGGGTCACCTATCCAGCAACATTGAAAAGGGTGAATTCACAACAGGAAACAGTGGTTCCAGATGTTGGCTCGCTATCACCATGACAACAGCAGGTAGGGATGGGACTTAATCCTGGCATTTCAATAATGGCCACATCTCAAAAGAAGAATAGACAATAGACAATAGGTGCAGGAGTAGGCCATTCAGCCCTTTGAACCAGCACCGCCATTCAATGTGATCATGGCTGATCATTCTCAATCAGTACCCCGTTTCTGCCTTCTCCCCATACCCCCTGACTCTGCTATCCTTAAGAGCTCTATCTAGCTCTCTCTTGAATGCATTCAGAGAATTGGCCTCCACTGCCTTCTGAGGCAGTGAATTCCACAGATTTACAACTCTCTGACTGAAAAGGTTTTTCCTCATCTCCGTTCTAAATGGTCTACCCCTTATTCTTAAACTGTGGCCCCTGGTTCTGGACTCCCCCAACATTGGGAACATGTTTCCTGCCTCTAACGTGTCCAACCCCTTAATAATCTTATATGTTTCGATAAGATCCCCTCCCATCCTACTAAATTCCAGTGTATACAAGCCTAGCCGCTCCAGTCTTTCAACATACGACAGTCCCGCATTCCTGGAATTAACCTAGTAAACCTATGCTGCACGCCCTCAATAGCAAGAGTATCCTTCCTCAAATTTGGAGACCAAAACTGCACACAGTACTCCAGGTGCGGTCTCACTAGGGCCCTGTACAACTGCAGAAGGACCTCTTTGCTCCTATACTCAACTCCTCTTGTTATGAAGGCCAGCATTCCATTGGCTTTCTTCACTGCCTGCTGTACCTGCATGCTTCCTTTCAGTGACTGATGCAGTAGGGCATCCAAATCTCGTTGTACGTCCCCTTTTCCTAACTTGACACCATTCAGATAATAATTAAACAAATTAAAAAAATGAAACAAAACTATCCACAATGCCGTAGGCATCACTAACAACATCATCATTATCTTCCCAAACTGTACCATGCATCAACAGAGTCATACACAGCGCAGAAACAGGCCCTTCGGCCCACCCTGTCTACACCGACCAAGTTGGAATTATAGATTAGTCCCATTTGCCACAGTGCCCATAGCCTCTAAACACTTCCGATCCATACATCTGCCCAAATGTCTTTTGAATCATCATCACTGCAGTTATTTTTACATGAATGAATGAATGATAGGAACAACAAAAAAGATAGACACAAAAATTGAATAGCTCAGGGGGTCAGACAGGTTTTCTAGAAAAAAGGAATAGGTGATGTTTCGGGTTGAGACCCTTCTTCAGTCTGAGAGTCAGTTCCCGCTGAGTTACTCCAACTTGTTGTGTCTATCTTTGGTTTAATCCAGCATCTGCAGTTCCTTCCTAACTAAAAAAACACATTGGGACTGATGTAGGATTAGTGTAAATAGGTAGTTGATGGTCAGCATGAATCTGTGGGCTGAAGGGCTTGTATCCGCACTGAATCTGTCTGTGAATTTAAATTATTTTACATTATGAACAGCATGATCACTTTTGTTATTATTAAACTCATCATTGGACATTTCCTATTTCATCATTGGGCATCAATAAAAGAAGTTTCAGGTCAGTGAACTTTCATCAGAACTTTTCTGAGTATTTCCAGCATTTTCCTGAGTCATAGTCATCATGGAACTGAAATAGGCCCTTTGGCCCACCATGCCCCATGTTCCTGTGCTTTACTGTTCTATGCCCTTGTGATAATCGTGCCTATTATATTGACCCCATTTCCCACAATTTGGCCCTTGGCCTTCCAAGCCTTGGTAATTAAAGTGCTTGTTTGGAAACTTCGGAAATCTGAGAGAGTTTCCATCTCAGGCAGTTGTGGTTAAGATTCCAACCTCCCTCCAAGTGAAAAACATCTTCCTCAGATCCTTGTGAAGTTGCTACACCTCAGCCTAGACGTACCTCCTGATTTTAGAAACCTCTGCTGTGAGGAAATGTTCCTTACTATCTACCCTATTGTCCTTCATACAGAAATAGACAACGGAAACATGTCCTTCGACTCAACACATTCATGCCGACCAAGTTGTTTAATCTAAACTAGTTCCATTTGCTAAAATTTGGCCCTTGTCTTTTAAATGGTGCTTTTGTACTTGCCTCAACTACTTCCTCTGGCAGCTTGTTCTATGCACCCACCAACCTAGCTCTGTGCGAAACAAAAACAGAATATAATTTTGTATAACTCAATCATGTCCATCGGCAGTTTTGAGGAAAACAAACCCAGCTGAAAGTCTCTCCGTACAACTGAAAGGCCCTACCCCTGATCAATCACATCCCTTCCATTGTTGTGACCAGAAATGCAAATCGTACTCCAGCTGGGACCTGACATAATCGCTTGCTCTTATCTTTTTTTCCCCCCATGCAACAAGCAAGTGCTCTATATACCTTCTTAACTACCCGTCCTACCAGAGTTGCCATCTTCAGGGATCCCTGAACTCTCTGAGCGGTAGAGTTGCTGCCTTACAGTGCCAGAAACCCAGGTTCCATCCTGACTATGGTTGCTTGTCTGTACGGAGTTTGTACGTTCTCCCTGTGACTGTGTGGGTTTTCTCCAGCTGCTCCGGTTTGTCCTACACTCTAAAAATGTACAGGTTTGTAGGTTAGTTGGCTTGGGAAAATTATAAATTGTCCCTAGTGTGTATAGGATAGTTTTAGTGTACTAGGATTGTAAATTGTCCCTTTTGTGTGAAGGATTGCGTTAGTGTATGGGGTTTGCTGGTCGGCACAGACTCGGTGGGCCGATGGACCTGTTTCCGTGCTGTATTTCTAAACTGAACTAAATATGAGAAGATCTCTCTGTTCCTCAAATACACCCCAAATCTTAAGATTCATTATGTATATCCTAACCAAAGAGCATCATCTCAGTTATCATGATTAAATTCTATCTGCCATTGACTGCCCACCTTACTAACTTATTAATATTGATCCAACTCCTGTGAATACCCTCCATTTTGATTTCTTTCAACTACAGTATTTTGCTGTGGTCCATCAATAATTTGAACTACATGTAGAATATTCCATGAACAAAAACGCCAAGACACTAAAACCATTAGACAACGACCAACAAAAGAGTTAACTCAAGAGATGGATGATCTGCGAAAAATGTGAGGTGGGGAGAGGAGGAATTGCAAATGACATCTCTGGGCAAATAGGATCAAAGCAGGAGATGGTCAATCACTCAAACAGAGCAATTAAGTGCAACACAAGATAACCAGGACATGAGAAGGAATCAAGAGCTCAAGACACTGAAACAAGGACCACAGTTTAGGTTGGTGTGACTGCCAATCACTGAACCTTGCCAGAGGGTCGGTGAAATGAAGGAACTCACCACTAACAACCCTTCCAATAAATGTGCCACAACTCCCAGGTCACCTATTGCATGCAGCCTGGAGGAGCACCTGGGGGGAGTGCAAGCAGTGCCACTGGATTGCCGGAGTCCACTGGATTGCCGGGGTCCACTGGATCGCCGGGGTCCACTGGATCGCCGGGGTCCACTGGATCGCCGGAGTCCACTGGATCGCCAGAGTCCACTTCTCTGCAACATTTGGGTTTGTTGTGACAGAATCTTTTCCAAACTCCAGCTGTTTGCAGTCAGGCCTCAAATCTAAATCTTAGGAATGCGTTAAATCTCTGGTCCGTGAGCAGCAGAATTGTGCTTTGTACCCGAGGCCATGCAGACATTAAATGGGTCAGAGCCCTTACCACCCTCACAAAGAGCTGCACCTCCACCAATAAGAAGCCCCACAAAGACGAAGCATTCAGCATTCAGCATCCATCTGCCTCAAGGTGTCGTCAGAACCGGGCCACAGTAGTCCAGAAACAGCTCAGTGCAACATGATGTCGAAAACACATAAATACGCACACGTCCACACAGATACGGCCCTGAATAAGCTGGGGCCTGTGACATGGGTCGAAACTGCACAGATTAGGAAACATTCAAACTGGTTCTTTGCCTAGTTTAAGTTGTTACATACACCATCAACAAAGGGATTGGACTCTTTCCTAACTGCAAAGGCTAACCACACTTGGGGGAATTGGAATGCACTTGACTAGGATGGGAAAGAATGTAAATTATGCTGATCCTTTGTTCCAACCAACTAGAAAAATGGTAAGCTTTACAGCATGGAAGCTGTGCTAATGCCAGCAATGCCAGCCAAAGGAAGAACTACATGGGTTACTCCCACTTCCCAGCTCTCGGTCCACGGCCATCAGCTTACAGCTCTTCCAGTGGTTATCCACATTACATCTACAGAATGACAGTTGTAAGATGCCTGGAGCCAGAGATACTAACGGATGATCACACAACACGAGAGGAGAGGGAGAATGTTTCAAACAAACTGAAACTAGCTGCCAGCAGCAAACCCACCAACTGATGTGAAGGCAAATTTCCAGCCGCGGTTATCTCCCGAATCGTCAGTGTGAAAGAGGACCTGGACACTGCTGCTGTTGGTCGTGATCTTTCCAGGACTCTTATCACCACAGAAAGGGCCAAACTCCTTCATTCCAGCTTTAATCTGCAGCAGAGAACAAAACACAAACTGGAAATCCCAGCACAGCTATTGACTCATTGAAAACAAAACAAGTCAGAAAATATGGCAAAATTATATGCATTGCACAACTTCCTCATTGAGCTTTTATTTTCATCATACAGTATCCAGTCTAATTTCACCCCCGAGGTTAACAAAAGTTATATGTAAAGTATGTCATTAAATCCATGTTAATCCTAAGGTCATTACTCTCCCCAACATTATCAGTCTGCCTGTAACCTGTTGGGTCACCGCATTGCTCACAACGTTAGTAAATGCAGGGAAGCATTGTGTACAGTAGGAACTTGGGTCTGATTCTGGGAAGATTCTTTGTGTAGTAGGTTGGCAGGTGTGGACAATCCTGGGCCTCAATAATGGCTGGAGCAGCTTCCTTTTGAAGAGACGAATTCCAACAGTGGCCCTTCGTCTCTTCAAGTTCCTCCCATACATCCCATTGCGTCCCAAGATGCATCCCATCAGGCTCTGGAGACTTGTCCATGTTAATTTGTGCCATTATCTCCAACAATTCCTCCTTCCTGACACACATTTCCCAGAATAACCAGTACCCCTTTCCTAACAGGCCATCCTCCACGTCTGTCTCCCTGATCAATAACCAATTTGAAATATTTATTTAGGATCTTGCTTACATCCCCTGGCCCAACATGTAGATTTCTCTTTTGGTCCCCGAGGGGTCTCACTCTTTCCCCAGCTACGCTCTTTGCTTCCCAAGACTATATCATGTCTTCTTTCTGTCCTACTACTTCTGCCTTCTCTTCTGCATTTGTTGTAACCCTCAAAGAACTTTGTCAAATCCAATCTATTCTGAGTTATTATTTTAAAAGCCTCCCGCCCACTCCCTCCCTAACATCAGAGGTTGTTTTTCTTTTCCCGACTAGCTCCTTATCCTCATCTACTTTTGTTTGGTCATGTCTTTTACATTGAAATCAGCCCTCCCACCAATTAACACCTTAACTGCAGGACCAATCTCATCTTTTTCTATGACCACATTGAAACATACTGGATAATGGCTGCTTTTTGCTAAGGATTTCTTCCCCAACACTTCCAATCCCAGGATAAGTCTGAGTGGAATGCTTCCCTCCAGATGCTGCTTTCAAACCTCATGAATTAAGTTTACAAAATTCAACCTAATCCAAGCCCCTGATATTAAACCAATCCCAGTAAATATTGGGGACGTTAAATCTGCCCATTATGAACAACCTATTTTTGTTACACTATACCTGCTACTCTAATTCCTGCCGAAGATTGGGAAATTGATAGAGGATCATTTCTTGTTATCTTATGCATTTTACAATTCCCTTTTGTATTCCAATTAAAACAACTGGAGTGAGACAGTCTCTCTGTATCATTAGAATTCTCCAGTCCAGTGACGTTGTTGTACATTTCCCAGTATCATCCTTGTACATTTCCCAGTATCCTCTCTTAAGTTGTGCACTTTTCCACTGGTGTGGTAATCACAACTATCCACAGCCACTTCATGAGACTGTTCCTACATGGTGGCAATCCCAGGGAGTTCATAGACTGAATGTCAAATGTAGGTACACGAGTTGTCCTCTTATATACTCACCACCTTCAGCCCTGCATCAATCTGACAAAGGAACATGGTTGGAGTTAACCAACTTTGGATCACTGATGATACAAGACGTTCCAACATTTGGTGGTGCTCACCTTCAGATAGTCATAAGGGCACAGCACATCTGGGTGATCTTCTAGATCAAAGATGCCGGTAAAGTCCAAGGTGATCACAAACCCATCTTCCAGTTCAATACGGTACAGACAATCTGAGCTCTTGGGGTAAGGATTGGGATAGTCTGGACTGGTGACAATTCCTGACCTTTCTGTAAAGACATTGTCGCTACACTCGACTGGTGGGAAACAAAAAGCAACAATCAGTCCTCTTTGATTAGAACAGAAGCTGATACATTATTTAAATGACGTGAAGATTAGATACTGGAGTTCAGAAAGAACTGGATAAATCGGGACAAGAAATACAGAAAAAGTAAATAATTAAGATGGTAAATGCAAAGTTTGTCCTTTTTTTCCCCCAGGGTAGAGGAGTCTAAATGTCGAGGGCATGAGTTTAAGGTGAGAAAGGAATGATTTAATAGGAACCTCCAAGGCAACCTTCTCCACACAGAGGGTGGTGGGTATAGGGGACGAGTTGCCAAAGAAAGTGGGATAGGTGGTTACAGTCGACATTTGGACTGGGAGAGAGGGGAAACAGACCCTTTGGCCAAGCCAACATGCCCCATCTAACTTAGTCCCATTTGCAATGGCACATGGGCAGGGACGAGTTATAATACTCTATTGTAGCTGAAGCACCAAAGCAAAGTACTGCCAAAACTGTAAAGGACAATGGGGTGAAATTACTTGGTGATTTGGTCTCCTTATTTAACGTGGGAGAGACTTGCATTGTAAACGGTTCAACAACGGTCACAAGATTCATTCTTTAGATGAGAACATTGTCCTAGGATGACACAAAGAAAATCAGACCCAAACAAATTGTAATTTAAAAGAATGAGCCATGATCATATTGAAAGATGAACGATTCAGAAGGACTTCACAAGGTGAATAACACGAGGACATTTTACAAAGAATATTAAGGCTGACAGGAAAAGGGAGGCCCACGTCAGGCATCGGCAGTCGGATCGAGCAAATCCATTGAGGAGTATCAGTGGGAAATCAGAGCTTGTAAATAGGACAACAGCTTTGGCTAATGTTAAAGGAAAATTCTGAAAGATTCAATGCTTATTAAGAGCATATAGATGAACCAGGAAGAGAGCAGGTACCCACAAGGATTAATGTGTGAGAACCACTGGAGATGAGCGTGGTGTTAAATGTGGCGGTTTAAACTAAATAGTGGGGGGGTGGGGTCAACAACGTGGAAGGGTATGCATGCAGTTAACGGGAAAGAGAGTCACGTTTAAATTAACAGGGCAGGGGGATAGGATCCAATGCAGGGAGACAGAGGCTCGTAAAATGAGGGCAGAAGCAAAAGGTAGAAGGGAGATAAGAAAAACTAACCTGAAAGCTTTGTGCCTTAATGCGAAGAGCATTCGTTATAAGGTGGATGAATTGAATGTGCAGTTAGTAGTTAAGGAATATGATATAGTTGGGATTACGGAGACATGGCTCCAGGGTGACCAAGGCTGGGAGCTAAACATGCAGGGGTATTCAATATTCAGGAAAGATAGACAGAAAGGAAGAGGAGGTGGGGTGGCATTGCTGGTTAAAGAGGAGATTAATGCAGTAGTAAGGAGAGACATTAGCTTGGATGCTGTAGAATCTGTATAGGTAGAACTGCGTAATAACCAAGGGGAGAAAATGCTTGTTGGACCACCAAACAGCAGTAGGGAGGTTGGAGATAGCATCAAACAGGAAATTAGGGATGTGTGTAGCAAAGGTACAGTAGTTAGCATGGGTGATTGTGAAAGGAAAGAGTGGAATTAACGGGTCGTTTTCAGAATGACAGGCATTCTGTGGTGCCGCAAGGCTCAGTGCTGGGACCCCAATTATTTACAAGATATATAAATTATTTAGACGAGGAAACTAAATGTAACATCTACAAATTTGCGGATGACACAAAGCTGGGTGGCAGTGTGAGCTGCGAGGAGGTTGCCATGAGGCTGCAGGGTGAGTTGGATAGGTTGCGTGAGTGGCCAGGTGCATGGCGGATGCAGTATAATGTGGATAAATGTGAGATTATCCACTTTTGTGGCAAGAACAAGAAGGCAGATTATTATCTGAATAGTCTGAAGGGTCTCAACCCAAAACATTATCCATTCCTTCTCTCCAGAGATGCTGCCTGTCCCGCTGAGTTACTCCAACAATTTGTGTCTTATTTGAATGGTGTCAGATTAGGAAAGGGAAGGTGCAACAAAGTCAAAGACACTTGGGTGTCTTTGTACACCAGTCACTGAAAATAAGCATGCAGGTAGAGAAGGCAGTGAAGAAAGCAAATGGCAGGTTGACCTTCATTGCAAGAGGATTTGAATTTCAGAGCAAGGAGGTCCTACTGCAGTTTGAGGAAGGACATTATTGCTATTGAGGAAGTGCAGCGTAGGTTCACCAGGTTAATTCCTGGGACGGCGGGAATCACAAATGATGAAAGAATGGGTCGACTGTGCTTGTATTCCCTAGAATTTAGAAGGAATCAAGGAATATGGGGGAAAAGCAGGAATGGGGTAGTGATGTTGGATGATCAGCCATGATCATATCGAATGGCAGTGCTGGCTCTATGGACCGAATGGCCTACTCCTGCACCTATTGTCTATGTTTTTGTTTCTGAACTGTATTTACTGTGGAGAAGGTCATGGAAGCCATGGAATTGAAGGAAATGAATAGTGATTTATTAGAACATGGAAACATAGAACATAGAAAAGCAGGCTGTGCTGACAGTCTTAAACCTCGTAAAGGTGGATAAATCCCTGGGGCCTGACTAGAACACAGGGGGAAGCTAGAAAAGAAATTGCTGAGGCCTTGGGAGATATATGTGCAACATCATTAGCCGCAGGTCTTTACCAGGAAGACTGGGATGGTGTCTAGTGTTTAGGAAGAGTTTGCAAGGACAAGTCTGGGATGTTAGACTTGGGAAAGATCATGGATGAGATGTTGAGAGACTGGAACGAGCTCCTGTGTAATTCTACATTTTCTTTGGTGGGCCAGCCTAGAACTAGAGGGCACATTTTCAAGATGACCGAGTCACCAGGTGTGATGGCTCCCTGGTGCCAGGGTCCAGGATGTTTCAGTCCGACTGCAGGACAGTCGCAAGGGAGTAGCCAATGTCATTGTATACATTGGTAAAAACAACATGGTTTGAAAAAAAGATGAATGAATGTTGGAAGTTAGGAAAAAGGGTAAACAGCAGGGCATCAGGGATTGCAATCTGTGGAATATTCCTGGTGCCACGTGCTAGTGATGGCAAAAATAGGGGGATGTGGGTAAGGAGCGGGTGCAGGAGAAATCCAGGTGTTTGGACCATTGGGATCTCTTCTGGGGCAGGCAAGTACAAGAGGATGGGTGGCACCTGAACAGGAGGGGGTTGGGGGGGGGGGGGGGGGGGGGCAAGATAAGATGCAATGAAGGGGCAACAATAAGAAAGGTTTCTGATAGTAGTTAAGGAGAAAATGTTTCCAGGATCACGAACCGCAGTGCATTGGACGAAGCTAATCAACAGAGAAAGAGGAAAATTAGTTCACACAGCAAGTTATGATCTGAATGTACTGCCTAGTAAGATGGAAGAAGCAGATTTAACAGAAGCTTTTAAAAGAGAGCTGACTAAAGACCAGAGACTGCAATGCTATGAGAATAAGCAGGGGAACTGAACTCATTGCATGCTTTTTCAAGAAACTGGCACAGACAGGATGGGAAAATGAGCTCCTGTGTGCTACAACAAAAGCAAACTGCTGGTGGAACTCAGCAGGTCGAGCAGCTGATGCGAGGTCACAACCTGAAATGGCAACCATGTCACGGCCACCACAGCTGCTGCTTGACCTGCTGAGATTCCCAGGAGTTTGTGTTTAGCTCCGGATTCCAGTCACTGTAGTCTCTTGCATCTCCTGTGTGCTATCGTGCTATGCCTCTCCGACTGTTTTTACATAACCATATATTGGCCAATTTGTGCACAATTGCAATGATACGCAGGCAAGTATAATTTTACACAGCCAATGCATTTGTGTGTGAGACAATGAGACATTTTTTCACAGGCAGCGTACTGCATGTAAACGAGATGCATGCATCACATGGGCCATTTGTTAGTGAGTGTGAGCAGGTCTTTGCACAGTTCCGTGTACAGTCAGAGTATGACAATACCTTTGCAAGTCCGATTATCTGAGTGAAGGATGTAACTAAATCTACAGGAACAGTAGAATCCACCGATGTAATTGTGACAGAAATGGTCACAGGCCAAAGATTCATCCAATTTCTCCACACACTCATCGACATCTACAAATAAAATTGGAATCAAAGAGTCATACAAACACATGCAGAGGAAAGTGTTCAGCTCTTTGCGTTCACCTTTACCTAAATTAGACTTCAGGATAATTCCTCTCCCTGCTCTGGGGCCATAGTTTTTACCTTGTGGTTACTCAAGGACCTTTTTGAATATGTGAAAGGTCTCCATCTTCACCACCCTTTCAGACAGCGAGCTCCACTTTCAGCATTCCCAAGAAACTGTTCACCCTCCATTTTCACGATCCTTGCTTCAACTACCTTCTCTGGCAGCTCATTCCATATACCCACCACCCACTGTGTGGAAAAAGTTACCCCTCAGGTCCCCATTAAATATTTCCCTGGTCACCTTCAACCTATGTCCTCTGGTTCTTGATTCCCCTACTCTGAGAAAAAGACTATGCATTCACCCGATCTATTCCCCTCATGATTTTATACAGCTCTGCAATATCACCCCTTCAACTTGCATTCTGGAAAACCGTTCCAGAAATAAGGATTCAAATTGCATTTTGACTGCTGTGGGTTTTAAACAAATCATTAAATCTGCAGTTAAACTGACCCTCAGTAACAGTAACCGTAAACTCATGTTCTTTAGAAAAAGAAATCGATTGTCTTTATCCAATCTGGCCTTTGTGTGACTCCAGACCCACCAATGTTATGTATTCACTGGAGTTTAGAAGGATGAGGGGATCTAATGGAAACATATGAAATGATAATAGGACTGGACAAGCAAGACGCAGGAAAAATGTTCCCAATGTTGGGGGAGTCCAGAACCAGGGGCCACAGTCTAAGAATAAAGGGGAGGCCATTTAAAACTGAGGTGAGAAAAAACGTTTTCACCCAGAGAGCTGTGAATTTGTGGAATTCTCTGCCACAGAAGGCAGTGGAGGCCAAATCACTGGATGAATTTAAAAGAGAGTTAGATAGAGCTCTAGTGGCTAGTGGTATCAGGGGATATGGGGAGAAGGCAGGCACGGGTTACTGATTGTGGATCATCAACCATAATCACAATGAATGGCAGTGCTGGCTCGGAGGGCCAAATGGCCTCCTCCTGCACCTATTTTCTATGTTTCTATGTTTCTCAACTACCTCCGTACAGCAGAAATGATGTTCCTGGTGCGGCCCTCAACATTCACATAGTAGGCAAGTAAATTTGAAAAAGAGACTTCTGCACTCGCAGCTCAATGTCTCAGCGGTACACCGTGTGCAAAGTGTTGCCCTGTCACCATTTCCCTTTCTCTTACATTACGCGGGTTGCTGGAGTGCCAAGGTCACGTCAATATCAGGCTTTGTTTAAAGTGTCGATAAGGAAACCAACTAACCGATGGCAGCATAGTGAGCTTCAAAGCCAGTGAAACGCTCTTCATTGGAAAAGTCTGTCTTGAATAAGACGGTCATGGAATTGTCAAAGGAGAAAACAGAGTCTTGGCCTGGGATTTTCTCAGTGTCTGTACTCTCTCTGCCACAGAATGTCTCCAGCATATCACCCGACGTGATCTGAAATCAAAAGGCACTGTTTACCACCACAACACAGCTCTATACCCGAGGAATAGAAGGAAGCCCCCATTAATACAGAGCCCGGCGGTACTGTAGGGCCACTCAGGCCCACGACACCACTCAGTGGGACATTTCCAAGTTTACATTGAAAGTCTTATCCACATTCCTTTCCAAAGCATTGATGGTTCTCTTGTTCACACTCTCCACAAAAAGATTTTCCTCACAATCCCTGCATTTTTATCCATCACTTCACATCTGTGAACCTGGCGCTTGAAGGATCTGGTGATCCTTTTTTAATTCTGCGTGTCACTCGACAAGGTCAGCATTTATAGCCCATCTGGAATAGCCCTGGAGAAGTTGCTGGCAACTCAGCGTATTGAACAGAATTCCTTTGGTGATGGAATTCCCAAGTGCTGCTGGGGAGGAGTTCCAGGATCAGACTGGAGTGCGACTTTGAGGGGAACCGGCAGGCAGTGGCGTTCCCCTGTGCCCGCTGCCTTTGCCCTTCATGATGGGAAGAGGGCGCAGGTTTGGGAGGAGCTGACAGAGTAATCTGGGACATTTAGTAGATGGAATGTACTGCAGCCACTGTGTGTTGGTGGTGGAGGGTGTGAATGCTTTAATGGTGGATGGGGTCCCAAGCAAGAGCACTGTATTGTCCTGGAGGACCAAGCTTCAAGTGTGGTTGCATCTGCTCAAGCAAGCAATTGAACAGCACTTCCTTACAATTCTCAGAGTCGCTCAGCAGTCACCATAAGACCCATAAGACCAATTGGAACCGAGTTGCACACAAAGTGCTGGAGTAACTTAGCAGATCAGGCAGCATCTCTAGAGAGAAAGGATGGATGATGTTTCAGGTCGGGACCCTTCTTCAGACTCTCCATTGTCCCCGTCTATACCAATCCCATTAAGAGCTGCAAAATTACGATAGGTGCTGAATCAACCCAACTATATTTACATCCAAATCATAGATATATGGATATAAAATCACCACTGATCATAGGCCTCCAGTCAGGATAACACCTTCCACCACTCCCCGTTGTTTTCAAAGGGCAGGCCACTTCTGAATCAAAACTACTGAGTCACCGCTCATCTCATGCATCAGAACCACCTACATCGGCCTACAATGCCGAACTTGGCAAATACCTCATTAAATCCACTGCCCTTTCCTCACTGATCACCTTAATTGCCTCAGAAAACTCAAGTTAATTACATGACGTGCTGCAGACAAAGCCACGTTGGGTGTCCCTGATTATTCCATTCTCGTGCAAATGTAAATAAACCCTATCCTAGAAATCCTCTCCAATAGTTACCCTACCAATGACTAGAGGCTCACTGCCCAATAATTTCCTGGATTATATCCCTACTTCTCAAACAAAGGAGCAGTTTCTATTCAAATCTACTACGCTGACCAGGTCCTGGGGTCAACCTAAACCACAAACTCAACGTGAACATGCTGTGACTACAAATCAGGTTTGCAATAGAAGTACAAGCAACGTTTCATGTGGTGAACAACTTGAACCTCCTGACACCACACAGCACCATCCAGGAGTGTGATATACTTGCCACTTGGTTGAATGAAAGCATCACCAACAACTCACCAGCAATTTCCAAAAAGTCACTAAGGAACTCTAGACTTGTCAGGAACATGCATATCCAGAAAATGCAACAAAAGTAAGTTTAATGGAAGGAAAAAGTTGAAAGATGGCCAGGAAACCATCAGTAGTGCCCACAGGTTGGAGCAAGGTTTGAGGCACACGTTGGGCAGCGTTGATGAGACAGGAATGCGTACTGTTGGTGGGGTGGGTCTGAGGTCAGGAGCTACAGTCAGGATCACACCAGTGGACATAACAAGGGCCAACCTCTTCCCTGGCCCTTCCTCACCCATTCGGGACCCTCCCCATGGTCAACCTCTCTGCCACGACCTCCTCTCTGCTTCCTTGGGACCCAGCTACTCTGTGAGAATCTCCCCAGGCACTTACCAACCCCAGGCACCTTCCCTGGCCCTCCTTCCCGTAGAACGTCCACTACCCCCTACCCCAACGCTGTGCCCTCCCATCCCCAGATGTTGGCGTTGAAATTGTTATTGAAGCTTTTCATGTTTATTTTCCATTCTTGCACGATTTGCTGCCAAATTTCTGTTATGAAATCAAGATGTTCCTGTGACATCATTGGTTTATTTCCCACACTGAGTACTGCAATCAACATTCTTTATCTGTGTTTCTATTTAAAGCCAGTCGTCCTCTCCTGTTCCCAGAAGCTCCAGTATTTGGGCTGTTTTGACATCTTAAGTTTGCTCTCCACTCTGCTACCATTTCTCAGAAACTGTCTGCAATACTTTACCAAACTCGATTTCTCTCAAAGTTACCCATTTCTAATTAAATTAAAATACATCCCTCCACAGATGCTGCCTGACCTGCTGAATTACAGCACCTGCAGTTCTTTAAGTCTCTAATTCCTACATCCCACAGCCATCCAGCCCTGCTCAACAATGCCATCAAGATGCTAGTCCCATTTGCCCAGGTTTGACCCATATCGCTCCAAACCTTCCCTATCCATGTATCTTTCAAATGTTGTTATCGTATCTGTGTCAACTACCTCCACGGCAGCTCGCTCCAGATATCCATCACCCTCGTGCACGCTCCTCATTTACTTCCCAATAACATTTTGAATTAATTCCATTTTGTAAATGCGGAAACGAGAATGATGGAATATTTTAAATAAACAAGTAAAACTGTTCAAAAAGTTGTGTGCAGCTGTTTACCTCTTATCCATCCCTACACCATGTGACCAGCAGATGGGGAAATCTAGAGAAGTCCCTCGAGATCCTAAACCCCTGCTACAGATCCTGAGACATCACACGACTGACAATGTCCTATCACAACTTCAGGAGTACCCTAATTCTGGCTCCCAGGAAACATCATAGATCATGAGAAAGCTTAAAGTTCCAGCGTGACACAATGGCGCAGTGGTAGAGTTGCTGCCTGGCAGCGCCAGACCCGGGTTCAAACCTGATCAGGTACTGTCTGTACGGAGGTTGTACATTCTCACTGTGACCTGCGTGTGTTTTCACTAAGTGCTCTGGTTTCCTCCCACACTCCAAAGATAGACAGGTTTGTGGATTGGCTTCAGTAAAAAAAAAATGTAAATTGTCCCGAGTGTGTAGGATAGTGCTAGTGTAATCGCTGGTCAGCGTGGACTCGGTGGGCCGAAGGGCCTATTTCTGCGCTGTATCTTTTGTTTAGTTTAGAGATACAGCGCGGAAACAGGGCCTTCGGCCCACCGAGTCCGCAACCACCCCCACACATTAACACTATCTACACACACTAAGGGCCAATTGCATTTATACCAAGCCAATTAACCTACAAACCTGGATGTCTTTGTAGTGTGGGAGGAAGTCTCTAAAGTCTCTCTCTGTGAAGAGAAATGGGAGCAGGCATCAGAGGGTCAGGAAAAAAGTGCTATAAAATGTGAGGGAGGCATTGTCAGCAGGAAGGCTGGGGACAGGGGTGCAGGCTGGGGTGGATGCTGGAACAGGGCACCGGGAGGGAGGGAGGAGATTAACTCTGGAATGCAGAGAGCAGTAGGTGGACGTGGAATTTATTGTTAGCCAGTGACTATCTATTGACTCACACCTGGTTAAGCAGGATGATACGGTGAGAGATGACTCTGGAGAGATGATCGCCTGTCCACACACAGAATGGCTCACTCTGGTTGCTGCAGGGAGCTTTTGTACTCTGTTCAATGACTGGGAACAGAGCTGAATTCCACAGCTCACAGTAACATAAACAACGTGACCTGTAATTGCTAATATTTATAGTAGCTGCATACTTGGGAGGATTTGTTAATTATACAATTACACTCAAACCCTCTGGCAAATGCATTCTGACTGCTGAGCATCGAGGGCAGATCAAAAACTGGTTCACTGTTCAGTGCAATTTATACAAGTAGCTCCCATACACACGTGCCCAATGCGGGTAGTATTAGTTTAGTTTAGAGACACAGCACGGAAACAGGCCCTTCGGCCCACTGGGTCCGCGCCGCCCAGCGATCCCCGCACATTAACACTATCCTACACCCACTAGGGACAATTTTTACGTTTACCAAGTCAATTAACCTGCAAGCCTGTACGTCTTTGGAGTGTGGGAGGAAACCGAAGATCTCGGAGAAAACCCACGAAGATCACGGGGAGGCAGCACCCGTAGTCGGGATGGAACCTGGGTCTCAGGCGCTGCATTCGCTGTAAGGCAGCAACTCTACCGCTGCACCACCGTGACTGCCCATGAGATGGGGCTGTATTTATATTATAGGTTGTAAGCCATTTGAAATGTCCTGAAATACAAACTTCAGACTGCAAAAAAACAGTCCTCTCAGGACTTCACATAATCTGTACCCTGATACAAGAAACAAATAAAATTCCATTGAGCCTGAAGAAGGATCCCGATCCAAAATGTCATCTGCCCATTCTCTCCACAGATGCTGCCTGACCTGCTGAGTTCCTCCAGCACTTTGTATTTTGCTCTAGTGTCCAAAAGATTAATGGCACAAATGAGCCATCAACGTTCGTGAATAACACTGGCCGCTGACGCTGGGCTCAGATTGGAAAAGCACAACACTACACAGGAGGCGATTAGGCCACCGTGTCCACTGGTGCGCGCCTTGTCCACTGGTGCCCGCCATGTCCACTGGTGCCCGCCATGTCCACTGGTGCCCCCCATGTCCACTGGTGCCCCCCATGTCCACTGGTGCCCGCCTTGTCCACTGGTGCCCGCCTTGTCCACTGGTGCCCGCCTTGTCCACTGGTGCCCGCCTTGTCCACTGGTGCCCGCCTTGTCCACTGGTGCCCGCCTTGTCCACTGGTGCCCGCCCTGTCCACTGGTGCCCGCCTTGTCCACTGGTGCCCGCCTTGTCCACTGGTGCCCGCCTTGTCCACTGGTGCCCGCCTTGTCCACTGGTGCCCGCCTTGTCCACTGGTGCCCGCCTTGTCCACTGGTGCCCGCCTTGTCCACTGGTGCCCGCCCTGTCCACTGGTGCCCGCCTTGTCCACTGGTGCCCGCCTTGTCCACTGGTGCCCGCCTTGTCCACTGGTGCCCGCCTTGTCCACTGGTGCCCGCCATGTCCACTGGTGCCTGCCGTGTCCACTGGTGCCCCCCTTGTCCACTGGTGCCCCCCTTGTCCACCGGTGCCCCCCATGTCCACTGGTGCCCGCCTTGTCCACTGGTGCCCGCCTTGTCCACTGGTGCCCACCATGTCCACTTACACCAACAAACAGCAACTTCAAGTAACCCTCTTCCCTGCCTCCAGCAACACAAAGGCCAGCAGATTGTGGCATATTGAGTACATTTATTCAAGAAGGGCAGTAAGAAAAATCAGGTAGCTACAGGCCAGTGAGTATAACGCTAGTGAGAGCAAGTTATTTATGATTCACCCAATTTATCTCTACTTGCAAAGGCAGGAATCAATCAAAGATAGTCAATGCAACGTCAGGGGGGAGAGCCCACCTGACCAATTTTGTGAGTAGCGGCCTGTGACCATGGCCTATCCCTATAGGGATCAGACCCAAGGCTCCTTATACTTGTTATAATAGAGCAGTGCTAAACTACCATCTACATCTTTGGTGGCCCGAGCACTATCCATGATTGGACTTTGCTGGTTTCACCTTGCACTAAACGATATTCCCTTATTGTGTATCTATACACTGTAAATGGATAGATTGTAATCATGTATTGTCTTTCTGCTGACTGGTTAGGATGCAACAAAAGCTTTTCACTGTACCTCGGCACACGTGAGAATAAACTAAATAAATATATATGATTTGGATATAGTGTAGGAGGTATGATTAATAAGATTAATCACACATAAACTGGTGGTGTAGTTGATAGCAAGGATACTTGTGACCACTGGATGATCTTGAATAGTTGGAAGTTCAGAGGCATGGACATGGTAGCCCAAAGGCCTGTTGCTGTGCTATGTCGCCGAGACTCCCTGAATACTCACCCAGGTAGATTAAAATGGGGTAATGCATTGTCTCTCCGCTATCTCACAGCTGCCAGTTCCAGCCCCCACTATTCTTGGGGTTGAAATACTTTCTTTCTCATCTCCTCCTTCATTCTTCCACTACTTGTCATGAACCTTGTGAGCATTTGGTGACAAGGCACTGGGCAAGTAACCAGGCATACTCACAAATGATTTCAAATCCCAATACAGCTGCTGTGATTAAAATAAAATACTGGAAACAGTTGGCAGATAACTCAGGATTAATAGAAAAAGAATGTTTTAGGTCTCAGACCCTTTATTACAATGAGTGGATAGGAAAGAAGCACAGGCTTCGCCAGCGACTACCACAGCTCCTGAACGCCTTAAGAACATTCCCCCAATTATTTTGTTCAGGAAAATTGATCCATCCTGTTCACCCTACCTCCACCTAGCTATTGTATGGCCTCATGTCCTTCATACTTGTGTTCCAAAGAAAACTATTCCAGCCTGCCTCATGTCAGAGACCTGACATTATTCAGCCATTGCAATAGCCTCTCCAGTGTTAATCAGTCCTATACAGTGACTAGAGGAGCACACGGGTGCGAAAACTAGCATTTCATACTTGAATTGACTGCGATTATTCTACGTTATCTTTGCTACACGGTAACCATGATTAAGGTGTACCCTAGTTCCTGGTTTGGACATGTTGCCCAGCATGTATAGAGATGTGTTACATAACTCTAGGTGAGACTAGATCAGTGGTGGGCCGATGTCTCTAGGTGAGACTAGATCAGTGGTGGGCCGATGTGCCTCAGTGAGACTCGATCAGTGGTGGGCTGGTTAATGTTTGTCATCTACATCAACGATTTGGATTGGAAAGTACACGGCATGATGAGATAGCACAAAATTGGTGGCATTGTAGCAGCGAGATCTAATAAATAATCCGGGAAAATAATATAGGAAAACCCGGAGTTCACATTTTTTCAGGAAAAAGTGAAAAGCTGCTGAAAATCTGAAATAAACCAAGAAAATGCTTGAATTACTCAATAGGCCAGGCAGCATCACTCTGCTGCCAACTTACCTTCACATAGTCGTATTCACAGAGGTAGGAGGGCTCGAGGTCAAAGTGCATGAAGTAGAGCTTGATCCGGAATCCGAAGGGCACGGTGATGTTCCAGGTCCTGTCTGTATCACTCGGATAACCCTCTGGATAATTGGGCGACTGAAACTTCCCAAACATCCCAACCAGCTCAGTGACATTTGCTCCACACAGGGGCAGGAAGCAAAGCACAAAGAACCTGAAGCGTCTGCCAAAGTAGAGCGAGCATTAGAACATTCAATGCTTTATCAATTCAACACAGCTAGGAAAATGAACACACCCAGCACAGAGTTTAACAACACCAGTGTATGCGAGAGAACAGGACACTGCTCAGTGGCATTTATAACAACATGATATAAATCAACACCACCTTCCGGAGGTGCTGCTGAGAGGCCGAGTCGGGCTCGAGCCTCGCTAGTCGGAGATAGAGCCTCGCAGGCCGGCGGTGGAGCCTCTCGGGCCACGATCTCGCGGGCCATGGCCTCACGGGATGGGACCCCGCGGTAGGGGACCGTGCGGGCCACAACCTCGCAGGCTGGCGGTGGAGCCTCGCGGGCCACGGCCTCACGAGTCAGAGGTGGAGGCTTGCGGGTCGACAAAGCCCGCGGCCATCAGTGTCTGTATCTGCGGAGCCCACGGCATTAGTGGAGAGGTCGACCCGACGGTCGATGATGGCGCCGACCGATGAACGAGGACAGACACTCGGAAGTGAGGACACCGCTGTTGAGGAAAGAAACAGAGGAGGACCTGGCGTGGGGGGGGCGGCCATGCGGGAGGGGGAGAACAATGGACAATGGAAGACGCAGCGTGGGGAAGAACAACGTGGGCCCAGCGTGGGAGGGGGGCGGCCATGTGGGAGGGGGAGTCCTATATGGGCAATTATTTGCATACCTTGAGTATGCAAGCAAAGAATTTCACTGTGACTTGTCACATGTGACAATAGAGTATTCAATTCAACTCACTGAAGCACAAGCACAGGCCACAGATTCCCAGCCTGATCCACCAGTCTCAAGCACGAGCAGGCCACAGATTCCCAGCCTGATCCACCAGTCTCAAGCACAAGCACAGGCCACAGATTCCCAGCCTGATCCACCAGTCTCAAGCACAAGCACAGGCCACAGATTCCCAGCCTGATCCACCAGTCTCAAGCACGAGCAGGCCACAGATTCCCAGCCTGATCAACCAGTCTCAAGCACAAGCAGGCCACAGATTCCCAGCCTGATCCACCAGTCTCAAGCACAAGCACAGGCCACAGATTCCCAGCCTGATCCACCAGTCTCAAGCACAAGCACAGGCCACAGATTCCCAGCCTGATCCACCAGTCTCAAGCACAAGCACAGGCCACAGATTCCCAGCCTGATCCACCAGTCTCAAGCACAAGCACAGGCCACAGATTCCCAGCCTGATCCACCAGTCTCAAGCACAAGCACAGGCCACAGATTCCCAGCCTGATCCACCAGTCTCAAGCACAAGCACAGGCCACAGATTCCCAGCCTGATCCACCAGTCTCAAGCACGAGCAGGCCACAGATTCCCAGCCTGATCAACCAGTCTCAAGCACAAGCAGGCCACAGATTCCCAGCCTGATCCACCAGTCTCAAGCACAAGCACAGGCCACAGATTCCCAGCCTGATCCACCAGTCTCAAGCACAAGCACAGGCCACAGATTCCCAGCCTGATCCACCAGTCTGAAGCACGAGCAGGCCAGATTCCCAGCCTGATCAACCAGTCTCAAGCAGAATCTGCACCCCAGCTTCATTTCCACCTTTTAACTAAATTTCCCCAGAAACTCATTTCCAGAACTATGAATCCATTCAGAAGGATTAAATCTGGTAAATGCACACTCCAGCCAAGGCTAACCTCTTCTGAGAGTTGGCCAGACCAGACACAGCACCACATCCACCACAGCTATTCCTTCAAAACCACATTCCAAGCACCATTGCTTTGAGAATCACAGGACATCATCCCACAACATCTCATTGTCCCTCCTTCAATATAATCCCTGTTGTACCATGGCAAATCTGGTAGCTACATGACACAGAGCAAACTCCCCCAAACTGCAAAATGGCCAGGTGCCCAACCAGACTAACTAATACAACACATATCTGCCTGACCTTTCACAAAAGAGAACTCTACAATTCATCTGAAAAACACTTTGATAATCCTTCAGCATGGGCCCAGAGGCAGCCCTCACTCATCACAGTCCCTCTGACAGTCCTGCAGTCCTCCTCCCTCACCCCCCCCCCCCCCCCACAGTGCGGCTCTCCCTCACTGGCCCCCCCTCCCACAGTGCGGCGCTCCCTCACTGCCCCCCCACAGTGCGGCGCTCCCTCACCCTCCCCCCACAGTGCAGCGCTCCCTCACCCCCCCCCCCCCCCACAATGCGGCGCTCCCTCACCCCCCCTCCCACAGTGCGGCGCTCCCTCACCCCCCCCCTCCCACAGTGCGGCGCTCCCTCACCCCCCCTCCCACAGTGCGGCGCTCCCTCACCCCCCCCCCCCACAGTGCGGCGCTCCCTCACCCCCCCCACCCCTCTCAGTGCGGCGCTCCCTCACCCCCCCCTCCCACAGTGCGGCGCTCCCTCACCCCCCCCACCCCTCTCACAGTGCGGCGCTCCCTCACCCCCCCCTCCCACAGTGCGGCGCTCCCTCACCCCCCCCCTCCACAGTGCGGCGTTCCCTCACCCCCCCCTCCACAGTGCGGCGCTCCCTCACCCCCCCCCTCCCACAGTGCGGCGCTCCCTCACCCCCCCCTCCACAGTGCGGCGCTCCCTCACCCCCCCCCTCCACAGTGCGGCGTTCCCTCACCCCCCCCTCCACAGTGCGGCGCTCCCTCACCCCCCCCTCCCACAGTGCGGCGCTCCCTCACCCCCCCCTCCACAGTGCGGCGCTCCCTCACCCCCCCCTCCACAGTGCGGCGCTCCCTCACCCCCCCCCTCCACAGTGCGGCGCTCCCTCACCCCCCCCCTCCACAGTGCGGCGCTTCCTCACCCACCCCCCCACAGTGCGGCGCTCCCTCACCGTCCGCCCCCCCACAGTGCTGCGCTCCCTCACACCCCCCCTCCACAGTGCTGCGCTCCCTCACCCCCCCCCACCCACAGTGCGGCGCTCCCTCACTGGCCCTCCCACAGTGCGGCGCTCCCTCACCCCCCCTCACAGTGCGGTGCTCCCTCACTGGCCCTCCCACAGTGCGGCGCTCCCTCACTGGCCCTCCCACAGTGCGGCGCTCCCTCACTGGCCCTCCCACAGTGCGGCGCTCCCTCACTGGCCCTCCCACAGTGCGGCGCTCCCTCACTGGCCCTCCCACAGTGCGGCGCTCCCTCACTGGCCCTCCCACAGTGCGGCGCTCCCTCACTGGCCCTCCCACAGTGCGGCGCTCCCTCACTGGCCCTCCCACAGTGCGGCGCTCCCTCACTGGCCCTCCCACAGTGCGGCGCTCCCTCACTGGCCCTCCCACAGTGCGGCGCTCCCTCACTGGCCCTCCCACAGTGCGGCGCTCCCTCACTGGCCCTCCCACAGTGCGGCGCTCCTTCACCCCTCCCTCCCTCCCACAGTGCGGCGCTCCCTCACCCCTCCCTCTCTCCCTCCCACCCACAGTGCGGCGCTTCCTCACCTCCCTCCCTCCCACCCTCAGTGCGGCGCTCCCTCACCCCCCCCCCTCCCACCCACAGTGCGGCGCCGCCTCACCCCTCCCACCCACCCACCCTCAGTGCGGCGCTCCCTCACCCCCCCCCCTCCCACCCACAGTGCGGCGCCGCCTCACCCCACCCACCCTCAGTGCGGCGCTCCCTCCAGCCAACATTGAATTCAACCGATATCTGCACAATTATTCGCGGACCCCGCCGCCGAAGGGAGGGAGCGGGGGGGGGAACAGGGGGAGTTGGGGTCGAGGCGGGGGGGGGTTGGAGCGGGGAGGGTGAGTGTGCGGGGATGAGGGAGTGGGGGGTGAGGGAGTGGGGGTTAGGGGGGAGTGGGGGGGGGGGGTGAGGGGGGAGTGGGGGGTGAGGTAGTGGGGGGTGAGGGGGGGAGTGGGGGGTGAGGGGGGAGTGGGGGGTGAGTGAGGGGGGAGTGGGGGGTGAGGTAGTGGGGGGTGAGGGGGGAGTGGGGGGTGAGGTAGTGGGAGGTGAGGGGGGAGTGGGGGTGAGGGGGGGAGTGAGCGGTGGGGGTGTGGGGGACAGGGAGAGGTGGAGGGCGAGGGTTTGGAGGGGTGGGGTGAGGGAGCGCGGGGGGGGGGTGAGGGAGCAAGGGGGGGGGTGAGGGAGCAAGGGGGGGGGTGAGGGAGCAAGGGGGGGGGTGAGGGAGCAAGGGGGGGGTGAGGGAGCGCGGGGGGGGGTGAGGGAGCGCGGGGGGGGGTGAGGGAGCAAGGGGGGGGGGGTGAGGGAGCAAGGGGGGGGGGGGGTAGGGGAGCAATGGGGGGGGGGGGGGGGGGGGATTGACGACCGACCCCCGCACTCACCCCCATCCCCGGCCTCGCTCCGCGGCCGCACAAAAAAATAAAACCCGCGGCTGCGGCACCCCGCCCCCCAGACCACAGGCCCCGCCCCCCCGACCACAGGCCTCGCCCCCCCCGACCACAGGCCCCGCCCCCCCGACCACAGGCCCCGCCCCCCCGACCACAGGCCCCGTCCCCAGACCGCAGGCCCCGCCCCCAGACCGCAGGCCCCGCCCCAGCCTAGGCCCCCGCCCCCAGGCCGCAATCCCCGCCCTCACATCGCAGGCCACGCCCCAGACCAGCGGCCCCGCCCCAGAACACTGGCCCGCACCCCCAGACTACAGGCCCAGTCCCCACACGGCAGGCCCGCCCTCACACCGCAGGCCACGCCCCAGACGATAGCCCCCGCCCCCAGACAACAGGCCCTGCCCCCAGACCGCAGGCCCCGCCCCCACACTGCAGGACTCGCCCCCACACCGCAGGACTCGCCCCCACACCACTGGCCCCGCCCCGAAGACAATAGGTCCCGCCCCCGAACCACAGGCCCCGCCCCCAGACCACAGGCCCCGCCCCCAGACCACAGGCCCGCCCTCACACCGCAGGCCAAGCCCCCAGGCCCCGCCCCCAGACAATAGGCCCTCCCCAGACAACAGGCCCCGCCCATAGACAACAGGCCCCGCCCCCAGACCACAGGCCCGCCCCACACTGCAGCACTCGCCCCCAGACTCCAGGCATCGCCCCCAGACCGCAGGCCTCGCCCCCAGACCGCAGGCGCCGCCCCCCATACCGCAGGCCAGCCCCCAGACCGCAGGCCCGCCACCAGACCACAGGCCCCGCCCCTATATCGCAGGCCCCCGCCCCCAGAGCATGGGCCCTGTCCCCAGACCATGGGCCCAGACCACAGGCCACACCCCCATACCGTAGTCCTCGCCCGCATACCGCAGGGCCCGGCCCCCATACCGCAGGCCCTGCCCCATACCGCAGGCCTCGCCCACAAACCACAAACCACAGCCCCCGCCCCTATACCGCAGGCCTCGCCCCCAGATCACAGGCCCCGCCCCTATACTGCAGGCCTCGCCCCCAGACCACAGGCCCAGAGGACAGGCCCGGCCCTGGACAACAGGCCCCGCTCCCAGACCAATGGCCCCGCCCCGGACCACAGGCCGCGCTTCCACACCACAGGCCCTGCCCCCTGTGCGCAGTCCCTGCCCCTTAGCAAAGGCCCTGCCCCCACACCACGGCCCAGACGCCAGACTGGCCACGCCCCCAGACATCTGGCCACGCCCCCACACCTTGGACCCCACCCCACACTGTGGACTCTGCCCCATATAGACCCTGCCCCCACATAGTCCCTGCCCGCACACAGGCCCCGCCCCAGACCCCAGCCCTAATGAACAGACCACTCCCATGCCCACCCCATGCCCTGCCCATCAACCAAAGGCCCCGCCCACTGACCGCCGGATTCCGCCATCATATTCCCCAGCCAACAGCCGCAGACCCCACCCCTACACCACAGACCCCACCCCCACACCACAGACCCCACCCCCACACCACAGACCCCACCCCCACACCACAGACCCCACCCCCACACCACAGATCCCATCCCCACACCACAGACCCCACACCACAGACCCCACCCCAACACCACAGACCGCAGACCCCACACCGCAGACCCCACACCACAGACCCCACCCCCACCACAGACCCCACCCCCACACCACAGACCCAACACCACAGACCCCACCCCCACCACAGACCCCACCCCCAGTACAGACCCCACCCCCACACCGCAGACCCCATCCCCACACCGCAGACCCCACCCCCACACCGCAGACTCCCACCCCCACACCAGACCCCACCCCCACACCGCAGACCCCACACCACAGACCCCACCCCCACCACAGACCCCACCCCCACACCACAGACCCCACACCACAGACCCCACCCCCACCACAGACCCCACCCCCACACCACAGATCCCACCCCCACCACAGACCCCATCCCCACACCACAGACCCCACACCACAGACCCCACCCCCACCACAGACCCCATCCCCACACCACAGACTCCACCCCCACCACAGACCCCACCCCAACACCACAGACCGCACCCCCACACCACAGACCCCACACCACAGACCCCACCCCCACCACAGACCCCACCCCCACACCACAGACCCCACACCACAGACCCCACCCCCACCACAGACCCCATCCCCACACCACAGACTCCACCCCCACCACAGACCCCACCCCAACACCACAGACCCCACACCACAGACCCCACCCCCACACCGCAGACCCCATCCCCACACCGCAGACCCCACCCCCACACCGCAGACTCCCACCCCCACACCACAGACCCCACTCCCACACCCCAGACCCCACACCACAGACCCCACTCCACCACAGACCCCACCCCCACACCACAGACCCCACCCCCACCACAGACCCCACACCGCAGACCCCACCCCCACACCGCAGACTCCCACCCCCACACCACAGACCCCACACCACAGACCCCACCCCCACACCACAGACCCCACACCACAGACCCCACACCACAGACCCCACACCACAGACCCCACACCACAGACCCCACACCACAGACCCGACACCACAGACCCCACCCCCACACCACACACCCCACCCCCACCACAGACCCCACCCCCACACCACAGACCCCACCCCCACCACAGACCCCACCCCACACCGCAGACCCCACACCACAGACCCCACCCCCACACCACAGACCCCACACTACAGACCCCACCCCCACCACAGACCCCACCCCCACACCGCAGACCCCATCCCCACACCGCAGACCCCACCCCCACACCGCAGACCCCCACCCCCACACCACAGACCCCACACCACAGACCCCACCCCACAGACCCCACACCACAGACCCCACCCCCACACCACAGACCCCACCCCCACCACAGACCCCACCCCACACCGCAGACCCCACACCACAGACCCCACCCCCACACCACAGACCCCACACCACAGACCCCACACCACAGACCCCACACCACAGACCCCACACCACAGACCCCACACCACAGACCACAGACCCCACCCCCACACCACAGAGCCCACCCTCACACGGCCCATGCCCCACACCCCGCGCCCCACTAAAACCCCATCCCCATGCCTCGCCCTTCAGATCCGACACACAGGCTCCCAGACCCTGCCCTCAGCCCGCACATTGCTCCTCGTAGTATATCTGTTCACTGATCCCCCCACTACCCAAGACCCGACTTCCCAAAATCCCACACATCCAGAGACTCCACATTCTCTGAAAGCCCATACACACGGGCAATCCGACTCCGTCTGAAGAAGGGTCTAGACCCGAAACGTCATCCATTCCTTCTCTCCATAGATGCTGCCTGACCCGCTGAGTTACTCCAACATTTTGTGTCTATACCCAGAAAAATTGGCTCCCTGTGACCCTGACTCCCTGAGACCCCATTCCCTGAGTGACCCACACCCTGAGCCACAGAGGGAACCTACAATCTGGCACTGCTCCTGCCCTAAACCCATTCCTACCCGTCTCCTCCACTGTAACTACATAGTCATAGAGTCTCAAAGTGATACATTGCAGAAACAGGCCCTTCGGCACAACTTGCCTACACCGGCCAACATGTCCCATCTATACCAGTCCCACCTGCCCGCGTTTGGCTCATATCCCTTCAAACCAGTCCTATCAATGTACCTGTCTAACTTTTTTTAATGTTAGGATTGTCCCTGCCTCCACTACCTGCTTTGGCAGCTTGTTGCATAAACCGACCTCCATTTTGTGTCGAAATGTTACCCCTCAGATTCCTATTAAATCTTTTCCCCTTCACATTAAACCTATGTCCTCTGGTCCTCGATTCACCTACTTTGGGCAAGGGCTCTATCCATCTACCCGATCTATGCCACTCATTGTTTTATACATCTCAATAAGATCACCCCTCAATAAATGGTGCTCTAAGGAATAGAGTCCCAGAACACTCAACCTATCCCTATAACTCAGACCCTCTCGTCCTGGCAACATCCTCGTAAATCATCTCTGTACCCTCTCCACCTTAACAACATATTTTCTATAACATGATGCCCAGAACTGACCACAGTCCTCCAAATGCAGCCTCGCCAACATCTTATACAACTGCAACATGACTTCACAAGTTCTCTACTTGTGCGGCCACGTTCAAGGATTTATGAATAGGCAAGATCTCTCTGTACATCAATGATACTAAGGGTCTTGCTTTTAACTGTATACTTTCCCTTTACAATCGACCAAAGATTTATAGTTCGCGGAGCAGCACAATTCTAACATGATAATTAATCTAAGATAGACACAAAATGCTGGAGAAACCCAGCGGGACAGGCAGTATCTCTGGAGAGAAGGTGATGTTTCAGGTCGAGACAGATCAAGGGTCACCTATTCCTTCTCTCCAGAGATGCTGCCTGTCCCTCTGAGTTACTCCAGCATTTTGTATTTATCTTCGATTTAAACATAGAAACACAGACATAGAAAATAGGTGCGGGAGTAGGCCATTCGGCCCTTCCAGCCAGCAGTGCCATTCAATATGATCATGGCTGATCATCCAAAATCAGTACCCCATTCCGGCTTTTTCCCCGTATCCCTTAGACCTAAGAGCTAAATCTCTCTTGAAAGCATCCAGTGAATTGGCCTCCACTGTCTTCTGTGGCAGAGAATTCCACAAATTCACAACTCTGGGTGAAAAGGTTTTTTCCTCATCTCAGTCCCAAATGGCCTAACCCTTATTCTTAAACTGTGACCCCTGGTTCTGAACTCCACCAACATCGGGAACATTTTTCCTGCATTAGCCTGTCCAATCCTTTAAGAATTTTATATGTTTCTATAAGATCCCCTCTCATCCTTCTAAATTCCAATGAATACAAGCCCAGTCGACCCATTCTTTCATCATATGTCAGCCCCACCATCCCGGGAATTAACCTGGTGAACCTACGCTGCACTCCCTCAATAGCAATAATGTCCTTCCCAAAAAATTAGTAGACCAAAATTGCACACAATACTCCAGGTTCAGTCTCACCAGGCCCTGTACAACAGCAGTCGGACCTCCTTGCTCCTAAACTCAAATCCTCTTGTTATGAAGACCAAAATGCCATTAGCTTTCTGCACTGCCTGCTACACCTGCATGCTTACTTTCAGTGACTGGTGTACAAGGACACCCAGGTCTCGTTGTGACTCCCCTTTTCCTAATCTGACACCATTCAGATAATAATCTGCCTTCCTGTTCTTGCCACCAAAGTGGATAACCTCACATTTATCCACATTATACTGCGTCTGCCATGCTTCTGCCCACTCACTCAATCTACGCAAGTCACCCTGCAGCCTCATAGCATCCTCCTTGCAGCTCACACTGAACACTGACAAGTGGAGTTACATTGGCTACCCTCCAGCTTTGCGTCATCCACAAACTTAGAGATGTTACATTTAATTCCCTCATCTAAATTATGAATGCATATTGTAAACAACTGGGGTCCCAGCACCGAGCCTTGCGGCACCCCACTAGTCACTTCCTGCCATTCTGAAAAGGACCCGTTATTTCCTACTCTTTGCTTCCTGTCCGCCAATCAGTTCTCTATCCATGTTAATACCCTACCCTCAATACTATGTGCTCTAATTTTGTGCACTAATCTCTTGTGTGGGACCTTTTCAAAGGCTTTTTGAAAGTCCAGATACACTACATCCACTGGCTCTCCCTTATCCATTCTACTTGTTACATCCTTAAAAAATTCCAGAAGATTAGTCAAGCATGATTTCCCCTTCATAAATCCATGCTGACTGTGACCGATCCCATCAATTATTTCCAAATGCGCTGCTATAACATCTTTATTAATCTATTCAAGCATCTTCCCCACTACCGATGTAAGGCTAACTGGTCTATAATTCCCCGTTTTCTCTCTCCCTCTTTACATAAAAAGTGGAGTTACATTGGCTACCCTCCAGTTCACAGGAACTGATCCAGAGTCGAGAGAACATTGGAAAATAATCACCAATCCATCCACAATTTCTTGGGCCATCTCCTTGAGTACTCTGGGATACAAACCATCTGGCCCTAGGGATTTATCTGCTTTCAGTCCCAACCGTTTACCTTAACATGATTTTCTGACTAATGTGGATTCCCTTCAGTTCCTCCCTCCCACTAGATCCTTGGTCCCCTTGTATTTCCAGGAGATTGTTTGTGTCTTCCTTAGTGAAGACAGAACCAAAGTACTCGTTTAACTGTTCTGCCATTTCCTTCTTTCCCATTATAAATTCACCTGTCTCTGACTGTAAGGGACTGACATTCGTCTTCACTAATCTTTTCCTTTTTACATACCTATAGAAGCTTTTACAGTCAGTTTTTATATTCCCCGCAAACTTCCTTTCATGCTCTTTTTTCCCCCTCGTAATTAACCCCTTTGTCCTCCTCTGTTGAGTGTTAAATTACTCCCAGTCCTCTGGTTTAACACTGTCCTTTACTCCCCTTGTCAGCCACGGTTGAGCCTGCTTCCCAGTTCCCATTTTTGCCAGACAGGGATGAACAATTTCTGGAGTTCATCCATGCGGTCTTTAAATCTTTGCCATTGTATCTCTACTGGCAACCCTTTAAGTATAATTTGCCGCTCTATCCTAGCCACTTATCGTCTCATACCCTCAAAGTCTCTTTTATTCAATTTCATGGCCTTAGTAGAAACATAGAAACATAGAAAAATAGGTGCATGTGTAGACCATTCTGCCCTTCGAGCCAGCATTACCATTAAAAATGATCGTGGCTGATCATCTAAAATCAGAACCCCATTCCTGCTTTCTCCCCATATCCCTTGATTCCTTTAGCCTGAAGAGCTAAATCTAACTCTCTTTTGAAAACACAGTCTCTGAATTAACCGTGTTAATCTCCATCCTAATGCAGAATTCCACCATCTGCAGTTCTTTCCTACTGATAATTAATCTATGTGCCAGAAGCTGCGGAACATTCTGGAAGGGGAGGGTGAACAGCCGGAGGTCAAGCTCCATATCATTAAAACATAAGAAAGAGAGCAGGAATAGACTACCCACCCTCCAGTCTGCTGTGCTGCCACAACTAATTCTTGGTGTCAACGCAACTTTCCTGCTCTTTTTCCATACTCCTTAACTAACACCTTAATGCTTTTAATATGCCTATCTCTACCTCAAACATGATTCACAACTGCCTCCACTATCATCCCCTCTAAACCTATCAGCAAGCTCCCAGACCTTGGTCTCCAGACCTGTCTTTGCAAATGGATTTTTGACTTCTTCATCCGCAGGCCTCAGTCAGAGAAGATCAGTAACAACATCTCCTCCTCACTGACCATCAACACAGTAGCACCTTGAGGCTGTGTGTCCAGTCCTCTTCTCTACTCTCATGACTGTGTGTCTAAAGCCCAGCTCCAGTGCCATCTACTAATTTGCTGATGACACCATTGTAGTGACTGAATCACACGCGGTGATGAGTCTGTGCACAGGAAAGAGACAGAACGTCAGGGTGAGTGGTGCTGCCACAACAGTCTCGTGCTCTACGGCAACTTCCAATGGCACACCTAGAGTTCACCGCTAGGGCTGCTCAGTTCAGCCAAATGTGTGGAATGAGGTCCTCGCCACCAGAGAGGTTGGCTGTGGAGATCGCATTGACATGACTTCGCTGGTCACCCTACGAATTTGGAGGGTTTTACATTGCTCTTTCTTCCCTCAGGAATCTTCAAAGAGAATGGGTCTCAGAATGGATGAGAAAAAGTAAATAATTTTCCATGGAGTGCATTTACTCAGTAAGTATCCTGGTGTCTACAAGTGTGCAAGGCTTGTCCAACAGAACGTTGCAAATTTCAGCAGAACCAAAACTTAATACATAATATACCAATTAAAATCTTTGTTATATTGCCCCTTTCACCTGCTCCAGAAGTCAGTGCTATTGCTTCACGTCCCAAATCCAACCCCCATTTCACTTCTCCTTGACTAACCCACCTGCACCACACCCACCTGTACCACACCCACCTGTACCACACCCATCTGTACCACACCCACCTGCACCACACCCACCTGCACCACACCCACCTGCACCACGCCCACCTGCACCACGCCCACCTGCACCACGCCCACCTGCACCACGCCCACCTGCACCACGCCCACCTGCACCACGCCCACCTGCACCACGCCCACCTGCACCACGCCCACCTGCACCACGCCCACCTGCACCACGCCCACCTGCACCACGCCCACCTGCACCACGCCCACCTGCACCACGCCCACCTGCACCACGCCCACTTGCACCACGCCCACTTGCACCACGCCCACCTGCACCACGCCCACCTGCACCACGCCCACCTGCACCACGCCCACCTGCACCACGCCCACCTGCACCACACCCACCTGCACCACACCCACCTGTACCATACTCACCTGTTCCACACCCAGGTCTCACTGCTCTTCTCATCAACATGTCACATCCCATTGCTTTATCAATCATTTCTCAACCCATCCCATTGCTCCATTTTCATTGCTCCCTGTCACGGCATCACACCCCAAAACCATTGGTTTTGCTGCTAAGATCCTCCTACCTCATGATGACAGAATCTTATATTAGAAATCATTTTTCAAAGGTCACTCTGGGAGCTGGTTGGGTGTTTGCACAAGCTCGATCGGTCATTTTGAGGCCAGGGGCTTGTTGTTACCACTTGAGGCAGTTGGAGCATGGGGCAGAATCTGTCATTTGCATCTGCTGTGAGGTCATAGATAGCCTGGTGAGATCACAAAGGTGTGCTGCAAGACCCACCTCAGAGTTAGCAAGACATTAACACTCAAAATGCTACAGTAACTCAGCGGCTCAGGCAGCAGCTCTGGAGAACATGGATAGTTGACGTTTCGGGTCAGGATAGTTTTTTCAGACATCTTTTTCAGTAGAAGGGTCCCAACCCAAAATGTCACCTACCCATGTTCTCCAGAAATGCTGCCTGACCCATTGAGTTACTCCAGCATTTCTGTGTCTTTCTTAGGTACAGCATCTGCAGTTCCTTGTTATTATATTACCAACAGTGGCATTGCCTGCACTATAGTATGCTGGGCAGTGCTTGGACAGTTACAGCTGGGAATGACTTACACTGCTGAACACTGACAACACTGGGCGTTGTTGCACTAGTTGTTAACATGGCGCTGTTTCAACTAATTAACCTTGGGCATTGTTGCATTAGTTAACATTGGGTGTTGTTCCTCTAGTTAACATTGGGTGTTGTTGCTCTAGTTAACACTGGGCGTTGTTGCACTTGTCAACATGTTGTTTCAACTAATTAACACTGGGCATTCCTGCATTAGTTAACTGGGCTTTGTTGCACTAGTTAACTGTGATGTTTGGTGTACTGTGTGGGGTGGGAGGACCCGTTTCTCCTCCGTGCAGCAAGTGGTGCTGCACAGGACAAAGGGAGATGTTTTCTGGCCTGCCACCCCACAATCTGACTGCATACTCCACACCTTGTACAGCCAACATAGCTATGTACAAAACATCTCCCTTTGTCCTGTGCAGCACCACCTGCTGCATGGGAGGAGAAACGGGTCCTCCCACCCCACACAGTCCACCAAACATCACATTAACACAGGCCATTGTTGCACTAGTTAACACAGGGCATTGTTGCACTAGTTAACACAGGATGTTGTTGCATTAGTAACACAGGGCATTGTTGCACTAGTTATCACAGGGTGTTGCACTAGTTAACACAGGGTGTTGTACTAGTTAATACAGGGCATTGTTGCACTAGTTAACACAGGGCATTGTTGCACTAGTAACACAGGGCATTGTTGCACTAGTTGACACAGGGCTTTGTTGCACTAGTTAACACAGGGCATTGTTGCACTAGTTAACACAGGGCATTGTTGCACTAGTTAACACAGGGCTTTGTTGCACTAGTTAACACTGGGCTTTGTTGCACTAGTTAACACAGGGTGTTGCACTAGTTAATACAGGGCATTGTTGCACTAGTTAACATATATAACATATAACAATTACAGCACGGAAACAGGCCCATTCGACCCTACCAGTCCATGCTGACCACTTTCACTGACCTAGTCTCATCTACCTGCTCTCAGACCATAACCCTCCAATCCCCTCCCATCCATATACCTATCCAATTTACTCTTAAATAATAAAATCGAGCCAGCCTCCACCACTTCCACCGGAAGCTCATTCCACACAGCCACCACCCTCTGAGTAAAGAAGTTACCCCTCATGTTACCCCTAAACTTTTGTCCCTTAATTCTGAAGTTATGTCCCCTTGTTCGAAACTTCCCCACTCTCAAAGGGAAAAGCCTACCCACGTCAACTCTGTCCGTCGCTCTTAAAATTTTAAAAACCTCTATCAAGTCCCCCCTCAACCTTCTACGCTCCAAAGAATAAAGACCCAACCTGTTCAACCTCTCTCTGTAGCATTGTTGCTACACAGGGCATTGTTGCACTAGTAACACAGGGCATTGTTGCACTAGTAACACAGGGCATTGTTGCACTAGTAACACAGGGCATTGTTGCACTAGTTAACACAGGGCATTGTTGCACTAGTAACACAGGGCATTGTTGCACTAGTAACACAGGGCATTGTTGCACTAGTAACACAGGGCATTGTTGCACTAGTAACACAGGGCATTGTTGCACTAGTAACACAGGGCATTGTTGCACTAGTTAACACTGGGTGTTGTTGCACTAGTTAACACGGCATTGTTGCACTAGTTCACACTGGATGTTGTTTGCACTATTTTACAGTGGACAATGGTTACGGGATCCCTCATTCATTGAGCAGGGAGCCTCCTGTACAGTCGGCAGTCCAGGATAAAGAGCAGAAGGAAGACCCCCATCCCCCATCTCCCATCGACCCATCAATCCCCTTCATCGTCCCTCCTGCCTGCTTGGTTCCACATTGTCCCCATCAGCCACTCAGAAGCCGTAGCATGGGAGCACCAGGTCACCCAGCTCCCGTGGGAGAGGATATTGCCTGCACAGTGGAGATTACTCGCACAGCATCTGTACCGTTTACCCAATTACACTAGCCATAGCTGTGACAGTTACACTCAACATTGTTTACAGAGTTTCATTGATTGTTGTCTAAACACTTAAACTTCACGTTATTCTAAAATAATGCACTGCCTGTTCTTTATCAATTACAATCCTCTCTCTCCTGGTTAAACTCGTCCATTACTGAAGCCTGCCTGTGCTGTGCGAAATCTTGCTCATTCTCTGACTTTCTTTCATATTTAGCCGTCTGCTCCATTGCTAACACCAGATGGGAAAATAAGTCTCCATTAACCACAACAGTGAGCTTTGTGATGATGTCCTCAATCATTTGATATCATTGTCCTGTAACGGATGGATGGCTATTGATATCAGTATTGTTTTGGTAATGTCGTGCTGGCCGAGATACCGTGAAAAACATTGTGTGTTATCCATCTAAATTGCACTGTACACGAGTACATTTAAGCCATGTAGAAGTACAACTGCAGTGCAAAGAGAGAAAAACACAGGATGCGATAGCATTATAGTGTTACTGTTACAGTGAAAGTGTAGATTTAAAAAATGTGGGCTGCACTGAGATCGGTTTCACCGTTCAGTCGTCTGAAAGAAGCGGGGAGGAAACTGTTTCTGAAACTGGTGGTGCGTGCTGTCAAGGTTTTGTATCGTGTCCACCGGGAGAAGGGAGAAGAAGGAATGACCAGTGGTCTTTGATTATGTTGGCTGCTTTCTCAAGGCAGCGTGCTGTAGACGGAGTCGACAAGGGTGTCTTTGGCCCCACTCAGCACTAACTCTCTCTGATGGCAAGGGATGGCAATGTTTGAGGAAACTAATCTTACCCTATCCTTGGCCTCAGTGCCTCAGTCTCTGGACTTTACCCCCCCCCACACACCGCTTGCTGAGCTCCCAACAGCCTCTGCCTCTTATCATCCGAGCAGTGACTTGCTTCAGGAAAGTTTGGAGAGGGCACTGAAATGATTCATAATGATAGCGTTAGAAATCAGTCTTCAGAAGGACCCAACAGAAACATCATCTGTCCATTTCCCTCCCCCGATGCTGAGTTTTGCTGAACACGGTCACAGCGGTAGAGTTGCTGCCTTACAGCGAATGCAGCGCCGGAGACTCAGGCTCGATGCCGACTACGGGCGCCGTCTGTACGGAGTTTGTACGTTCTCCCCGTGACCTGCATGGGTTTTCTCCGAGATATTCGGTTTCCTCCCACACTCCAAATGCGGACAGGTTTGTAGGTTAATTGGCTGGGCAAATGTAAAAATTGTCCCGAGTGTGTGTAGGATAGTGTTAATGTGCGGGGATCGCTGGGATGCGCGGACCCGGTGGGCCGAAGGGCCTGTTTCCGCGCTGTATCTCTAAATCTAAATCTAAACACAGCGTGTTTTGCTCAAGATTACAGCACCTGCAGTTTCTTGCATCTCCATGCCACTAGGAATGAGGTTAGAAGAATCAGAAAGGATGCGACTCTTTCTGTTAATAAAAGGAAAGCTGAGAGTTACATGCAGGGTTTGCAGGCAGATATCCAGAGGCTGTCGTGAGATCCACTTTGGTCTAGGATCGAAGTTCAGCACTGATAAATCCACAGGAAACGGGGAGAGGGTTTCTGTGCAGAGATGGTGAGAATATGGGGCTCTCGCTCAGTTGAACTGTGGTTGTGGGGAAATGGATAAAGATTTTAAAAAAGGGGAAGGAACACAGAGGAGGTGGGGATGGTTGGTTGGATATGGTGGGTAGAACGTTCCAACTATCAGGCCGGAATTACTCTGTCACATAAATGCTTAGTCTAAATAGTAACAACATTATCAGTGAATGATAAGGGGATTAATGACAAATTCTGAGTCACAATCTGTACCTGGTCAATATTGCAATTGAAAATTAGGAGTGAGTGGATGCTAAATATTTACAATGTCCAGGGCCTCACCAAAGAAGATGCAAAGGATGTAGAAATGCAAACAAATTTCAATTAATGAATGAGGAAAGCAACATGGAATGAAGTGAAGTACAGGATAGTAGAGGAAGTATAGGAGGAGGGCGAGGTTGATGAGGTGGATCTGTGTCTAACCCCAGGATCCACTGGCAGCTTCCAGCAGCCATTAAAAGTGAGGACATTCATCGTCTTCCCTCATAATCTTTACAAAATGGTCTCACCATCAGAGAATTGGAAACGTCACTTCATATTTAAAGAAAGGTCAGGCAAGAGAAACCAGGAAACTACCAACTCTCAGCTAACGTGCATTTATCAATGATTAGAGTCACAGAATTATAGAGTGATACAGTGTGGAAACAGGCCCTTTGGCGCAACTTGCCCACACTGGCCAGCATGTCCCAGCTACACTAGTCCCACCTGCACGCATTTGGTCCATATCCCTCCAAATCTGTCCTATTCATGCACCTATCAAACTTTCTTAAATGTTGGGATAGTCCCTGCCTCAATTCTGGAATTAATCCCCAGAATCATATGGCACAGAGACCATTCAGCCCACTGAACCTGTGCTATCCATTTGAAAGAGATCTCTGATCAGTCCCACTCAGTTTACCGGGTCCTTTGGCTCACATTGCTGATTATATAGCCATGATAAACTGATCTCATCTGCCCACACATGATCCATGTGCCTTGTGCACAGCCTGTGATTTCTCCTTCATGAATTTGTCCAGATTCCCTTTCAAAACCGTCCTTGCTGTGCCAGAAACCACCATCATGTAGAGTCAGGGTCCCATGCGAACAAAATCCCATCTCACCTTCCTGAATCGCCTGTTAATTATCTTACATCTGTGCCTGTCGGTCACAGAGCCGAATGCAATGAAACCCACCAGGTCCCTCCATGTGCCCGCACTCCACCATGGTCGCTAACATCTTGATATTTTCTGCCCTTCCTTTCCATTCCTTTTCCATTTTTGTGTGATCTGCAAACTCTGTATGTCACACAAGAATATGGCCTCCTCAAGTGCATTAGCCCACACTTAAATGGGTGGGCCAATTTATTAAAGTGATTTGGCCACACTTAAATGGGTGAGCCAATTTATTAAATTCCATCTTCCACCTCTCTTGTACAACTTCCAGCTGATCCATGTCGTCTTTAAAAAACACTATCTAAAACTCCACTAGTTTTTGTGTCGTCTTCAAACTTACCAATCAGGCCCATTCTCATCATTTATATATATTACATACCACAAAGTGCAGGAGGAACTCAGCGGGTCAGGCAGCATCCGTGGAGAAAATGGACAGACAACTTTTCGGGTCGGGACCCTTCTTGAGACAGATGTAGACATATGCTGACTGACACTGATTCCCAACTGATGATTGCCCATGATTCCAGCATTTGCAGTCTCTCATGTCTCCTTATTGACAGACTAGTTAGATGGTAATAAAAATTGCAAAAGGAATACAATTTAGAGAAGTGTGCAGGAAATGCATTTGTAGAGGGAAAACAAGGTGAAGGAGCACATGAGGGATGGTAAAAATTAAGGACAGAGGAGGAAGAGGATCTGAAACACATACAAGTTGTGTCGGGTATACAGGACACGAGTCTTTATTGGCTGTGGAGGAAGAGGGTGAGAAGGGATTGTAAGGTGGGTGTGGGGCAGCAAGGAAGATTGAGACCAGAACATGTGGATTTTAACTGGGATAAAGTTTTGATTCAATATGGAAACTATGCGAACAAAGGTGGGAGCCTGATTGATCAGTCTGACTCCTAATTAATGTAGTTTGCGTGATTTGCATTTTAAACCCGTAATCAGGCAGAACAGAGTGGGATTAAGAGTTCCTCCAGTCTGGCACCAGCTTGTTCCTGCATGGCTCCTCTTCAACCTTGCTTTTATCTGATCACCTCTGAACTTTCAGATTATATCAATTAGATTCTTCAAAACTCATTCAGAGTTAGAAAGTCTCTCAAGATCACAAGTTTTTTGTTCCTTAAAGATGTCACCAAGAACCTTTCTTGTGTTGTTTAGTGTCCAAAACCAGTAATTGATTTAAAGTTTGCATCCATTGTCAGAGTGAGGCCAAACACTAATTGGAGGAACAGCATCTCATATTTCGCTTGGGCAGTTTACAACGCAGCATTATGTGCATTGATATCTCTAACTTCAAGTCACCCTTGCTTCCCCCCTCTCTCCATCCCTCCCCCACCCAAGTCGGTCATAGCTTCAAAGTGATCTTGTTGAGTTTCATTGTCTGCAATTCGTTTTCATCTAGCCCACACTTTCAATGGCCTGCTTCCACTTTTTTGCATGTCTTTCATTCATTTCTTCTATATCTCTCTATATCAGTGTCTATATCTCTAGTTTCCCTCTCCCCTGACTCTCAGTCTGAACAAGGATCTCGACCCGAAACGTCACCTTTTCCTTTTCCCCAGTGATGCTGTCTGACTCGCTGAGTTACTCCAGCTTTTTATGTCTATCTTTGGTTTAAACCAGCTTCTGCAGTTCCTTCCCATCTGCCTGTGTTTGGCCTATCTGTACACTAAAACTCTCCTTTGTTTGTTGGTTTATTCTTGAACTACAGCCAAAGCAGTACATGATAGCGTGACAACTTTAGGCCCACCTTACTCACCGTTGTCCCTTTGGTGCTAATGGAAGAAGTTTCATTGAAATTGGTGCTATATTTTTAAAGTTATTCACATTTGTAAGTTAAAATCTATCTCCTAGGGAGGGAGGGGGGAGGGTGGGAAGGGGGTGGAGGGAGGGGGGGAGCGAGGGGGGGAGGGAGAATAAGGGGGGTTGAGGGGGAGGTGTGTGGGAGGGTAGGGGGAGGCGTGTGGGAGGGGAGGAGGGAGGGGGAGGGCAGGAGGAGGTGGGGAGGCGGGGAGGAGAGGGTGCTGTACCAATGCAGGAGCGGTTTGGGCCCAATGGGTCCACTTGGTCTAGTATCTCTCTAAGCCTTTCCTATCCATGTGTTTTTGAACGTGTAAATGTACCTCGCTCAAGCACCTCCTCCAGCAGATCGTTCCGTGCACCCACCATCTTCTGTCAACAGGTTGACCTCAGATCGCCTTTAAATCTTTCCTTTCTCACCTTAACCGATGCCTCCAGTTTTACCAGCCCTGACCCTGGGGAATAAGCTGCAGGTTTTCACCTAATTTACGCCCCCCATGATTTTATAAACTGGTGCGCAGCCCTCTCTACCCCCCTCCACAGCATGCCCACCCCCCCCCTCCACAGCATGCCCACCCCCCCCCTCCACAGCATGCCCACCCCCCCCCTCCACAGCATGCCCACCCCTCCCCTCCACAGCACGCCCACCCCTCCCCTCCACAGCATGCCCACCCCTCCCCTCCGCAGCATGCCCACCCCTCCCCTCCACAGCATGCCCACCCCCCCCTCTCCACAGCATGCCCACACCTCCCCTCCACAGCATGCCCACCCCTCCACAGCATGCCCACCCCTCCCCTCCACAGCATGCCCGCCCCTCCCCTCCACAGCATGCCCACCCCTCCCCTCCACAGCATGCCCGCCCCTCCCCTCCACAGCATGCCCACCCCTCCCCTCCACAGCATGCCCACCCCTCCCCTCCACAGCACGCCCTCCCCTCCCCTCCACAGCACGCCCACACCTCCCCTCCACAGCATGCCCACCCCTCCACAGCATGCCCATCCCTCCCCTCCACAGCATGCCCACCCCTCCCCTCCACAGCACGCCCACCCCTCCCCTCCACAGCATGCCCACCCCTCCCCTCCACAGCATGCCCACCCCTCCCCTCCACAGCATGCCCACCCCTCCCCTCCACAGCATGCCCATCCCTCCCCTCCACAGCATGCCCACCCCTCCCCTCCACAGCACGCCCACCCCTCCCCTCCACAGCACACCCACCCCTCCCCTCCACAGCATGCCCACCCCTCCCCTCCACAGCATGCCCACCCCTCCCCTCCACAGCATGCCCACCCCTCCCCTCCACAGCATGCCCACCCCTCCCCTCCACAGCACGCCCACCCCACCCCTCCACAGCATGCCCACCCCTCCCTAGCATGCCCATACTCCTCACCTGCACCATGGGCCACTCTCTCCACCACCCCCTCCCACCCCTCCCACATCACGCCCCCCCCCCCCGCCCCCTCCTCACCTCCACAGTTGGGCAATGCTGAGTTACTCCAGCATTTTGTGTCCATCTTGTCCATTTTGTGTCTGGATTGGCAGGACTGTCATATGTTGAAAGACTGGAGCGACTAGGCTTGTATACACTGGAATTTAGACGGATGAGAGGGGATCTTATGGAAACATAGAAGATTATTAAGGGGTTGGACACGTTAGAGGCGGGAAACATGTTCCCAATGTTGGGGGAGTACAGAACCAGGGACCACAGTTTAAGAATAAGGGGTAGGCCATTTAGAATGGAGATGAGGAAAAACTTTATCAGTCAGAGAGTTGTAAATCTGTGGAATTTTCTGCCTCAGAAGGCAGTGGAGGCCAATTCTCTAGATGCTTTCAAGAGAGAGCTAGATAGAGCTCTTAATGATAGTGGAGTCAGGGGGTATGGGGAGAAGGCAGGAACAGGGTACTGATTGTGAATGATTGTGAATGATCAGCCATGATCACATTGAATGGCTCGAAGGGCCGAATGGTCTACTCCTGCACCTATTGTCTATTATCTTCGATGAAATACTCTCCCCAGAGCAGTCGGCAGCTGCTTCTGTTTTTAACGGGTGCTGGGGGAGGGGCAACACTGTCCATCAGTCAGCAGGACAGAGGACAATAATTACAGGCAATTTATGTCACACATCATCATCCAGATGTCAACAACATCTGCAGAAAAACATGTAGCAACCCACACAAAAATAATGTGCAAAGCATTCAACCATCTCAAGATACTCTACTTCAGGGACAGTGAAAATGCTCAGGGACTGCATGTGTAGAGTCACACCAGCAGAGACTGCATGGGTAGAGTCACACCTTCAGGGACTGTACCCCAGGTAGAGTCACACCTTCAGGGACTGTACCCCAGGTAGAGTCACACCTTCAGAGACTGTACCCCAGGTAGAGTCTCACCTTCAGGGACTGTACCCCAGGTAGAGTCTCACCTTCAGGGACTGTACCCCAGGTAGAGTCACACCTTCAGAGACTGTACCCCAGGTAGAGTCTCACCTTCAGGGACTGTACCCCAGGTAGAGTCACACCTTCAGGGACTGTACCCCAGGTAGAGTCTCACCTTCAGGGACTGTACCCCAGGTAGAGTCACACCTTCAGGGACTGTACCCCAGGTAGAGTCTCACCTTCAGGGACTGTACCCCAGGTAGAGTCACACCTTCAGGGACTGTACCCCAGGTAGAGTCACACCTTCAGGGACTGTACCCCAGGTAGAGTCACACCTTCAGGGACTGTACCCCAGGTAGAGTCACACCTTCAGGGACTGTACCGCAGGTAGAGTCACACCTTCAGGGACTGTACCCCAGGTAGAGTCACACCTTCAGAGACTGTACCCCAGGTAGAGTCTCACCTTCAGGGACTGTACCCCAGATAGAGTCTGTCTGTTGCTTCGGCTGTGGTGTGTTTATTTATTCAGGATTATTTTTTGTGGTGGTTTGGTGATCGGGATATTCTGGCTCCATGTCTGCTGATGGACCAGGTGTGTCAGTAACCGGCCCAGGTGCAGTCTGGCTCCTTGCCGCCGACACCCTTGCCCTGAACACCAATGGTTGCCGGTCACCCCACATCGTATCAGCGTCTGCTGGGGATCGAGGCTTCCTGGAGACGGGCAGCAAATTATCTAACATTCACAACAAGTCACAGGTCCCCTGGAATTAATATTACATCCATGAATCAGTAATTGCAATATTTATAGTGAGTTTCTGAGATTTATTGGAGCTGTTGAGGTGATTTAGTTACATTTATCAGTGTGGCAATATCTCGCCCCCGGTGAACAGCGCTCCCTGATGGATGGCTGCTCTTTAACTTGCTCCGTCTCTGTCACGCAAAGACTCGCTGGAACGTGGCAAAGGCACATACATCTCACAGCACAATACATCAGCTATGATGCCAGGCATGGCATGCTCCCGGGCTGCTGCAGATTGATGGCGTTGTGCGTCTGCCCTGTCAGAGATCTTTCTCTTCTCTCCGCTCTCCCCTCTGCCCACTTTGAATCCTGTCTGCCAGTGACATTGGGGGAGTCTCTTTCCATCTGTACTTATCTTTAAACACCCTCCACGGTTCCGCTACTCCCGAAGGGCTCCGCCTACTCTCGCCTTTATGTCTGCCGTTGAGTCAGTCCTTTGTTCCTTTTCCAACTCGACACGCAGGAGTCCTTACCCACACCCCCAGAAACATGTTGGCCCCACACCCCTACTGTCTCACTGACTGGCCCCACACCCCCACTGACTGGCCCCACACCCCCACTGTCTGGCCCCGCACTCCCACTGTCTCACTGTCTGGCCCCACACCCCCACTGTCTGGCCCCGCACTCCCACTGTCTCACTGTCTGGCCCCACACCCCCACTGACTGGCCCCACACCCCCACTGTCTGGCCCCACACCCCCACTGTCTGGTCCCACACCCCCACTGTCTCACTCCACACCCCCACTGTCTGGCCCCACACCCCCACTGTCTGGCCCCACACCCCCACTGTCTCACTGTCTGGCACCAGACCCCCACTGTCTGGCCCCACACCCCCACTGTCTGGCCCCACACCCCCACTGTCTGGCCCCACACCCCCAATGTCTGGCCCCACACCCGCATTGTCTCACTGTCTGGCCCCATACCCCCACTGTCTGGCCCCACATCCCCACTATCTGGCCCCACACCCCCACTGTCTGGCCCCACACCCCCAATGTCTGGCCCCACACCCCCACTGTCTGGCCGCACTGTCTGACTGTCTGGCCGCGCACTCCCACTGTCTGGCCCCACACCCCCAATGTCTGGCCCCACACCCCCACTATCTGGCCCCACACCCCCACTATCTGGCCCCACACCCCCACTGTCTGGCCCCACACCCCCACTATCTGGCCCCACACCCCCACGATCTGGCCCCACACCCCCACTGTCTGGCCCCACACCCCCAATGTCTGGCCCCACATCCCCACTGTCTGGCCCCACACCCCCACTGTCTGGCCCCACACCCCCACTATCTGGCCCCACACCCCCACTGTCTGGCCCCACACCCCCAATGTCTGGCCCCACACCCCCACTGTCTGGCCCCACACACCCACCGTCTCACTGTCTGGCCCCACACCCCCACTGTCTGGCCCCACTGTCTCACTGTCTGGCCGCGCACTCCCACTGTCTGGCCCCACACCCCCACTGTCTGGCCCCACACCCCCACTGTCTGGCCCCACACCCCCACTGTGTGCCCCCACACCCCCACACCCCCACTGTCTGGCCCCACACCGCCACTGTCTGGCCCCACACCCCCACATCCCCACTGTCTGACCCCACACCCCCACTGTGTGGCCCCACACCCCCACTGTCTGGCCCCACACCCCCACTGTCTGGCACCGCACCCCACTGTATGGCCCCACACCCCCACTGTCTGGCACCGCACCCCACTGCCTGCCCCCACACCCCCACTGTCTGGCACCGCACCCCACTGTCTGGCACCGCACCCCCACTGTCTGGCCCCACACCCCCACTGTCTGGCCCCACACCCCCACTGTCTGGAACGGCACCCCCACTGTCTGGCCCCACACCCCCACTGTTTCACTGTCTGGCCCCACACCCCCACTGTCTGGCCCCACACCCTCACTGTCTGGCCCCGCACCCCCACTGTCTGGCCCCACACCCCTACTGTCTGGCCCCACACCCCCACTGTCTCACTCTCTGGCCCCACACCCCCACTGTCTGACCCCACACCCCCACTGTCTCACTGTCTGCCCCCACACCCCCACTGTCTGGCCCCACACCCTCATTGTCTCACTGTCTGGCCCCACACCCCCACTGTCTGGCCCCACACCCCCACTGTCTGGCTTCACACCCTCACTGTCTGGCCCCACACCCCCACTGTCTGGCCCCACACCCCAACTGTCTGACCCCACACCCCCACTGTCTGGCCCCACACACCCACCGTCTCACTGTCTGGCCCCACACCCCCACTGTCTGGCCCCACTGTCTCACTGTCTGGCCGCGCACTCCCACTGTCTGGCCCCACACCCCCACTGTCTGGCCCCACACCCCCACTGTCTGGCCCCACACCCCCAATGTGTGGCCCCACACCCCCACACCCCCACTGTCTGGCCCCACACCGCCACTGTCTGGCCCCACACCCCCACACCCCCACTGTCTGACCCCACACCCCCACTGTGTGGCCCCACACCCCCACTGTCTGGCCCCACACCCCCACTGTCTGGCACCGCACCCCACTGTATGGCCCCACACCCCCACTGTCTGGCACCGCACCCCACTGTCTGGCACCGCACCCCCACTGTCTGGCCCCACACCCCCACTGTCTGGCCCCACACCCCCACTGTCTGGACCCGCACCCCCACTGTCTGGCCCCACACCCCCACTGTTTCACTGTCTGGCCACACACCCCCACTGTCTGGCCCCACACCCTCACTGTCTGGCCCCGCATCCCCACTGTCAGGCCCCACACCCCCACTGTCTGGCCCCACACCCCCACTGTCTGGCCCCACACCCTCACTGTCTGGCCCCGCACCCCCACTGTCTGGCCCCGCACCCCCACTGTCTGGCCCCACAACCCCACTGTCTCACTCTCTGGCCCCACACCCCCACTGTCTGACCCCACACCCCCACTGTCTCACTGTCTGCCCCCACACCCCCACTGTCTGGCCCCACACCCCCATTGTCTCACTGTCTGGCCCCACACCCCCACTGTCTGGCCCCACACCCCCACTGTCTGGCTTCACACCCTCACTGTCTGGCCCCACACCCCCACTGTCTGGCCCCACACCCCAACTGTCTGACCCCACACCCCCACTGTCTGGCCCCACACCCCCACTGTCTGGCCCCACACCCCCACTGTCTGGCCCCACACCCCCACTGTCTTGCCCCACACCCCAACTGTCTGACCCCACACCCCCACTGTCTGGCCCCACACCCCCACTGTCTGGCCCCGCACTCCCACTGTCTGGCCCCACACCCCCACTGTCTCACTGTCTGGCCCCCCACCCCCACTGTCTGCCCCCCACCCTCACTGTCTCACTGTCTGGCCCCACACCCCCACTGTCTGGCCCCATACCCTCACTGTCTGGCCCCACACCCCCATTGTCTGGCCCCTCACCCCCACTGTCTGGCCCCACACCCCCACTGTCTGGCCCCACACCCCCACTGTCTGGCCCCCCACTGTCTCACTGTCTGGCCCCACACTCCCACTGTCTGGCCCCATACCCCCACTGTCTGGCCCCACACCCCCACTGTCTGGCCCCACACCCCCACTGTCTGACCCCACACCCCCACTGTCTGGCCCCACACCCCCACTGTCTCACTGTCTGGCCCCACACCCCCACTGTCTCACTATGTGGCCCCACACCCCCACTGTCTGGCCCCACACCCCCACTGTCTGGCCCCACACCCCCACTGTCTGGCCCCACACCCCCACTGTCTGGCCCCACACCCCCACTGTCTGGCCACACACCCCCACTGTCTGGCCCCACACCCCCACTGTCTGGCCCCACACCCCCACAGTCTGGCCCCACACCCCCACTGTCTGGCCCCCCACTGTCTCACTGTCTGCCCCCCCCACCCTCACTGTCTCACTGTCTGGCCCCACACGCCCACTGTCTGGCCCCACACTCCCACTGTCTGGCCCCACACTCCCACTGTCTGGCCCCACACCCCCACTGTCTCACTGTCTGGCCCCACACGCCCACTCTCTGGCCCCACACCCCCACTGTCTCACTGTCTGGCCCCACACCCCCACTGTCTGGCCCCACACCCCCACTGTCTGGCCCCACACCCCCACTGTCTGGCCCCACACCCCCACTGTCTGGCCCCACACTCCCACTGTCTGGCCCCGCACCCCCACACCCCCACTGTCTGACCCCACACCCCCACTGTCTGGCCCCGCACCCCCACACCCTCACTGTCTGGCCCCACACCCCCACTGTCTGGCCCCACACCCCAACTGTCTGACCCCACACCCCCACTGTCTGGCCCCACACCCCCACTGTCTGGCCCCACACCCCCACTGTCTGGCCCCACACCCCCACTGTCTTGCCCCACACCCCAACTGTCTGACCCCACACCCCCACTGTCTGGCCCCACACCCCCACTGTCTGGCCCCGCCCTCCCACTGTCTGGCCCCACACCCCCACTGTCTCACCGTCTGGCCCCCCACCCCCACTGTCTGCCCCCCACCCTCACTGTCTCACTGTCTGGCCCCACACCCCCACTGTCTGGCCCCATACCCCCACTGTCTGGCCCCACACCCCCACTGTCTGGCCCCACACCCCCACTGTCTGGCCCCACACCCCCACTGTCTGGTCCCACACCCCAACTGTCTGGCCCCCCACTGTCTCACTGTCTGGCCCCACACTCCCACTCTCTGGCCCCATACCCCCACTGTCTGGCCCCACACCCCCACTGTCTGGCCCCACACCCCCACTGTCTGACCCCACACCCCCACTGTCTGGCCCCACACCCCCACTGTCTCACTGTCTGGCCCCACACCCCCACTGTCTCACTGTCTGGCCCCACACCCCCACTGTCTGGCCCCACACCCCCACTGTCTGGCCCCACACCCCCACTGTCTGGCCCCACACCCCCACTGTCTGGCCCCACACCCCCACTGTCTGGCCACACACCCCCACTGTCTGGCCCCACACCCCCACTGTCTGGCCCCACACCCCCACTGTCTGGCCCCACACCCCCACTGTCTGGCCCCCCACTGTCTCACTGTCTGCCCCCCCACCCTCACTGTCTCACTGTCTGGCCCCACACGCCCACTGTCTGGCCCCACACTCCCACTGTCTGGCCCCACACTCCCACTGTCTGGCCCCACACCCCCACTGTCTCACTGTCTGGCCCCACACGCCCACTGTCTGGCCCCACACCCCCACTGTCTCACTGTCTGGCCCCACACCCCCACTGTCTGGCCCCACACCCCCACTGTCTGGCCCCACACCCCCACTGTCTGGCCCCACACCCCCACTGTCTGGCCCCGCACCCCCACACCCCCACTGTCTGACCCCACACGCCCACTGTCTGGCCCCACACCCCCACTGTCTGGCCCCACACCCCCACTGTCTGGCCCCACACCCCCACTGTCTGGCCCCACACCCCCACTGTCTGGCCCCACACCCCCACTGTCTGGCCCCACACCCCCACTGTCTGGCCCCACACGCCCACTGTCTGGCCCCACACCCCCACTGTCTGGCCCCGCACACCCACACCCCCACTGTCTGACCCCACACGCCCACTGTCTGCCCCCCCACCCTCACTGTCTCACTGACTCCACCTGAACAGTGCAAGTAGCTGCTGCCGGGATGTTTGCTGGGTCCTGCCTTGTGATATGAAATTGTCCTTCCCCCAAATCAGGAACTTGATCTTCACACCATCCTTATCCCTTTCCATAAATATCTTGAAAGTTATGACCACTATCAGACTGAAGAAGGATCCCGACCCAAAACTGGAGATGGTGCAGGAAGGATTCACAAGGAAGCTGCTGGGACTGGAGGTTTAGTTTATGTTTAAAGATACAGCGTGGAAACAGGCCCTTCGTCTGCACCAACCAGCGATCCCCGTACACTCGTTCTATCCTACACACTGGGGACAATTTACAGAAGCCAATTAACTTACAAACCTGCACGTCTTTGGAATGTGGGAGGAAACCCACACGGTCACAGGGAGAATGTACAAACTCCGTACTGACAACACCCGTAGTCAGGATTGAACCCGGGTCTCTGGCGCTGAAAGGCAGCAGCTCTACCATTCCGCCATTGTACTGACCAAAGATCTTGAGTTATACGGAGAGATTGGACAGGCTGGGTCTGATTTCCCTGGAGTGTGGGAGGATGAGAGGTGATTATGGTAGAGCTGTAGAAAATCATTCAAGGCATGGATGGGCTAGATAGTCAGTGTTGGTTGCCCATGGTAGGGTATTTAAAACTAGATACAGAGGTTTAATGTGAGAGGTGGGCGTTTAAAGGGGATCTGAAGGGTCATTTTTGCACAAAGAGTAGTTGGTTTCTGGAATGAGCTGCCAGAGGAGGTAGTGGAGGCAGGAACAGGAACAACATTTCTGGACAGGTACTTGAAATAAGTAGGGCATTGATAGATATGGAATTAATACAGGTAAATGGATTGGTATGGATAGGCATGATGGTCAGCATAGTGATGGTGGGTCGAAGGGCCTGTGTCTGTGCAGTAGCACTTTCTGACTGAGCTTAGAAACATAGCAACATAGAAAATAGGTGCAGGAGGAGACCATTCAGCCCTTCGAGCCAGCACAGCCATTCATTGTGATCATGGCTGATCGTCCCCAATCAATAACCCGTGCCTGCCTTCTCCCCATAATCCCTTGATTCCACTGGCCCCTAGAGCTCTATCTAATTCTCTCTTAAATCCATCCAGTGATTTGGCTTCCACTGCCCTCTGTGGCAGAGAATTCCACAAATTCACAACTCTCTGGGTGAAAAAGTTTTTTTTCTCACCTCAGTTTTAAATGGCCTCCCCTTTATTCTAAGACTGTGGCCCCTGGTTCTGGACTCGCCCAACATTGGGAACATTTTTCCTGCAGCTAGCTTGTCCAGTCCTTTTATAATTTTATATGTTTCTATAAGATCCCTCTCATCCTTCTAAACTCCAGTGAATACAAGCCTAGTCTTTTTAATCTTTCCTCATATGACAGTCCCGCCATCCCAGGGATCAATCTTGTGAACCTACGCTGCACTGCCTCAATTACAAGGATGTCCTTCCTCAAATTAGGAGACCAAAACTGTACACAATACTCCAGATGTGGTCTCGCCAGGGCCCTATACAACTGCAGAAGAACCTCTTTACTCCTATACTGAAATCCTCTCGTTATGAAGGCCAACATTCCATTAGCTTTCTTCACTGCCTGCTGTACCTGCACACCAACTTTCAGTGACTGGTGTACAAGGACACCCAGGTCTCGCTGCACCTCCCCCTTACCTAACCTAACTCCATTGAGATAATAATCTGCCTCCTTGTTTTTGCCGCCAAAGTGGATAACCTCACATTTATCTACATTATACTGCATCTGCCACGCATCTGCCCACTCACTCAACCTGTCCAGGTCACCCTGCAACCTCCTAACATCCTCTTCACAGTTTACACTGCCACCCAGCTTTGTGTCATCCGCAAACTTGCTAATGTTGCTTCTAATTCCCTCTTCCAAATCATTAATATATATGGTAAACAGTTGCGGCCCCAACACTGAGCCTTGCGGCACTCCACTCGCCACTGCCTGCCATTCTGAAAAGGACCCGTTTACTCCTACTCTTTGCTTCCTGTCTGCCAACCAATTTTCTATCCATGTCAACACCCTACCCCCAATACCATGTACTCTAATTTTAGTTACCAATCTCCCGTGTGGGACCTTATCAAAGGCTTTCTGAAAGTCTAGATACACTACATCCACTGGCTCCCTTCATCCATTTTACTTGTCACATCCTCAAAAAATTCCCGAAGATTAGTCAAACATGATTTCCCTTTCATAAATCCATGCTGACTTGGACTTATCCTTTTACTGCTATCCAAATGCACAGTTATTACCTCTTTAATAATTGACTCCAGCATCTTCCCCACCACCGAAGTCAGGCTAACTGGTCTGTAATTCCCTATTTTCTCTCTCGCTCCTTTCTTGAAAAGTGGGATAACATTAGCTATCCTCCAATCCACAGGAACGAATCCTGAACCACAGGAACTGATCCTGAAATCTGACTCTGAACTTGTAATCTGAAAGCCTGTAATCATTGCCTGGAAACCAGAGAGGAATGTAGTTGACCTTCGTTGCTGCCCGGTGTTTCCATTGTGGTATTTATCAGAGTAAACAGCCCCAACCCCTCCATTACCGCAGTGAATGAAGAGCAGTCAGATAAGGTTGTGGGGAAGAAGTGTCTGCTTCCTCAACACATTTGTGTGTGTAAATCATCCAACTGTCATGTTCATACATTTCAAATTTAGATCAAATATTTTTGTTTGATCAACTAATGCAAAATTAAATCTTGGCTTTTAAATCCGTTTGCTAATTGTGGGAGATAAATATTGTGTGAGGCGTCCCTGTCTAATGGGTTATTTCACTGGGCAGGAGATAATGACAGGAGTTATTTCCACCTCGACCGGCCTGTCCATCACCCGCTGATGCTTTGTCTGCCCCCTGACCCCAGATATCTAAATAATGGCCTTCCAAAATTAGTCACTGGTGCCCTGTCCTCCCAGCGTTTAGTAAACAGCCAAAGTCAGAGATCCATGCTGAACAGCCCATCACCTTCACGTCAGTGGGAGCAGCCAGCCAGTCAGGATTACTCAACCTGAACATTTATCGGCAGTGTGCTGGCAGGGTGGTGTGAAGGCTTGTTAGCAGATAATTGGCCATCATCTGCCTTACTGGAACGTGAAAATGTAAATGGCTGAGATCCCTCGGAGCTGGTTAACTCTTCGCAAGCTCTCACACGGCGCACTCTCCACTTTTGCAGCGTGGGAGCTGCACTGTGTTCAATCAGGGCAGCACAGCAAGGCCAGTAGACAGTGGATGGTGGCACTGGCATTGACAGTGGCAGTGGATGACAGCACTGGCACGGACAGTGGATGACAGCACTGGCATGGACAGTGGATGGCAGCACTGACACTACCAGTGGACAGTGGATGACAGCACTGGCACTGCCAGTGGACAGTGAATGGCAGCACTGGCACTGGCATGGACAATGGATGGCAGCACTAGCACGGACAGTGGATGGCAGCACTAACACTACCAGTGGACAGTGGAAGGCATCACTGGCACTGCCAGTGGTCAGTGAATGGCAGCACTGGCACTGGCATGGACAGTGGATGGCAGCACTGGCATGGTCACTGGATAGGGGTTGGCAGCACTAGCATGGTTAATGGACAGCGAATAGTAGCACGGGCCGGGCAGTGGACAGTGAATGGTGGCACTGGTACTGCCAGTGGTCAATGAAGGGCAGTACTGGCATGGACACTGGATATGGGATGGCAGCACTGTTATGGTCACTGGATAGGGGGTGGCAGCACTGGCATGGTCAGTGGAAAGTGAATAGTGGCACTGGCCGGGTCAGTTGACAGTGAAGAGGATTTTCTAAGATTACAACGGGATCTTTATGAGCGGAGCAAGTGGGCCAAGGAATGGCAGATAGAATTTAACTCAAACAAGGGCAGGACTAGTAGAGCCAATGATAGGGCCTGAGGGAGCGTTTTAAAACAGAGAGTTGTGGGGTGCAGGCACACGGTTCCCACAAAGTGTTGACACAGGTAGACAGGGCTGAAGAAACGTTGGTCAAGGCATTGAGTGCAGGTGATGAAGCAGCTGGATACGTCGTTGGAGAGACTGCCTTGAAGTACTCTGTGCTGTTCTGGTCACCTAGTTCCAGGAAGGATGTCATTAAGGTGGAAAGCGTGCAGGCAGTACTCATGAGGAAGTTTGACTGGGGGGCTTGAGCTACAGAGAGGTACGACAGGCTGGGTCATTTTTCCCTGGAGTGTAGGAGGACGGAATGTCATAGAAGATAATCCAAGTGTTCCCCAATTTGAAAGTATAGATGAGCTGTTTGGACTGGGACTCACTCAGGCTGGGCATGGAAGGATGCAGTCCGAATGGGCCAAATGTCCACTGAGTTTGTTCCCTCAAGCCTCTTAATTATGTACAAAGCATGAGCTTGTACTCTAGAATGTGGAATGAGGGTCCACACAACTTTCCTTGCTTGAACATTTGATTGTTGGACGTTATTATTGATGCTTTTCTGATTTAACATATAGTTTGAAACTTTGCTTTATATCTGAAAGATTGCAAACAGCAAGGGAGAGTGCGATTAGCCCCCTCTTGCCCAACAGAGGACTGAAATCCCTAAACTGGGCTACAGATTAACCTGGGCCCCCTCTCCTTTACTCTCTCTACACCAACAACTGCACCTCCACAGACTCCTCTGTCAAGCTTCTCAAGTTTGCGGACGACACAACCCTGATTGGACTGATCCAGGATGGGGAGGAATCTGCCTACAGAGGGGAAGTGACACAGCTGGCGTCCTGGTGCCATCGCAACAACCTGAAGCTCAATGCTCTTAAGACAGTGGAATTGATTGTGGACTTTAGCAGAGCTCCACCTTCCCCTCCCCCCAGTCACATCTATGGAGTCATTTAAGTTCCTTGGAACCATCATCTCCAGGAACCTTAAATGGGGGGCCATCATCGACTACACAGTCAAAGATGCCCAACAGAGGATGTACTTCCTGCGGCACCCGAAAAAACACAATCTGCCACAGGCAATGATGGTCCAGTTTTATATTGCCATCATAGAATCCGTCCTCACCTTCTCCATCAGGGTCTGGTTTGGCTCAGCCACCAAACACGACATCCGGAGGCTGCAACCATTCCCCCATTGACAAACTGTAAACTACAAGGGCCAGGAAACAAGTGGGTAAAATAATCTCACCCTGGCCACAAACTCTTTGAAGCACTTCCCTCTGGAAGGCGACTCTGGACTGTCAAAGCCGCCACAGCCAGACTTAAAAACAGCTTTTTTCCAGGAGGAGTAGCTCGACTCAACAACCAAAACTCTGGAGTTTCCATTTAGAGTAATAGAGTCATAGAGTCCTACAGCACAGAAAGAGGCCCTTCGGCCCATCGTGTCCATGCCGCCCGTTACCAAACACAGTCTAATTTTAATCCCATTTTCCCGCATTTGGACCGTAGCCCTGAATGTTGTAGCATTTCAAGTGCCCATCCAAATGCCTCTTAAACGTTGTGAGTGTTCCCGCCTCCACCACCACCCCAGGCAGTGAGTTCCAGACTCCAACCACCCTCTGGGTGAAAAAGTTCTTTCTCACATCCCCCCGAAACCTCCCTCCCCTTACCCTGTATCTATGTCCCCTCGTTGTTGAACCTTCCACCAGTGGAAGAAGTTCCCCGCCATCCACCTTATCTATGCCCCTCATGATCTTGTACACCTCGATCATGTCCCCTCTCAGCCTTCTCTGCTCCAGGGAAAACAACCCCAGTCTGCTCAGTCTCTCCTCATAGCCGAGGTCCTTCAACCCTGGCAGCATCCTGGTGAATCTCCTCTGCACCCTCTCCAAAGCTATCACATCCTTTCTATAATGTGGTGACCAGAACTGTACACAATACTCCAGCTGTGGCCTCACCAGTGTTCTGTACAATTCCATCATTACCCCCCTACTTTTATATTCGATGCCCCGGCTAATGAAGGCCAGTAACCCATATGCCTTTATGACCACCCTGTCCACCTGTCCTGCTGCCTTCAAGGACTTGTGTACCTGTACTCCAAGGTCCCTCTGTACCCCTGTCTTCCCTAGTGTCCTTCCATTCATGGTGTACTCCCTCTCCAAGTTATTCCTGCCAAAGTGCATCACCTCGCACTTTTCAGGATTAAATTCCATCTGCCACTGCTCCGCCCATCTGACCATCTCATCTATATCTTCCTGCAGCTTGCAGATCCCTTCCTCGCTATTCACCACCCCCCCTACCTTTGTGTCATCTGCAAACTTGCTGATCATGCCTTGTACGTTGACATCCAAATCATTAATGTAGATTACAAACAGTAAGGGACCCAACACCGATCCCTGCGGCACCCCACTGGACACCGGCCTCCAGTCACAGAAGCACCCTTCTACCATCACCCTCTGCCTTCTGTCACTAAGCCAGTTTTTTATCCATTTTGCCAAGGTGCCCTGGATCCCATGGGCTCTTACCTTCTTGACTAGTCTCCTGTGTGGGACCTTGTCAAAAGCCTTACTGAAATCCATGTATACCACATCCACTGCACTACCTCCATCTACCTCCTTGGTCACCCCTTCAAAAAATTCAATCGTTAGTCAGACACGACCTACCATTAACAAAGCCATGTTGACTATCCTTAATTAACCCTCGATCCTCCAAGTGAAGACTGATTCTGTCCCTCAGAATCTTTTCTAGCAGCTTCCCCACCACCGATGTCAGACTCACCGGCCTGTAGTTCCCAGGTTTATCCCTACTGCCCTTTTTAAATAATGGCACCACATTAGCTATCCTCCAGTCCTCCGGTACATCCCCTGTTGCAAGAGAGGCTCTGAAAATTTGTGCCAGAGCCCCCGCAATCTCCTCCCTTGCCTCTCTCAGCATCCTGGGATACATCTCGTCAGGGCCCGGAGACTTATCCAGTTTTAAGCCTGCCAGAGCCTCCAGCACTGCCTCCCTATCAATAGCAATATGCTCAAGAACATCACAACCCTCCTGCTCCATTTCTAAGTCCGCATCGCCCTCCTCCCTCGTAAAAACAGACGCAAAAAATTCATTTAAAACATCTCCTACATCCTCTGGCTCCACACACAGCTTTCCACTATGGTCCCTGATGGGCCCCACTCTTTCCCTCGTTATCCTCTTACCCTTGATATACTTATAGAACACTTTGGGATTTTCTTTTATTTTGCCCGCTAGTGCAATCTCATGGCCCCTTTTTGCTCTCCTAATTTCTTTTTTAAGAACCGCCCTACACCTTCTGTATTCCTCTAATGATGCCTGTGCCTTAAGTTCTTTATGCCTTCCAAAAGCCCCCCTTTTTTTTCGAATCAATCCTACTATATCGTTCGACATCCAAGGTTCTTTGGACTTGTTTGTCCCACCCTTAAACTTTAGGGGAACATGCTTCCTCTGTACTTTTTCAATTATTCCTTTGAATGACTCCCACTGTTCTGATGCCGTCCTCCCCAAGAGAAGCTGATCCCAGTCCACCAGGGCCAACTTCTGCCTTATCAGATTAAAATCGGCCTTGCCCCAATTTAGAAATTTTCCCTCTGGTCCCTCTTTATCCTTTTCCATCACCACCTTAAATATCACTGAATTGTGATCACTGACACCAAAGTGCTCTGCTACTGACACTTCAGCCACCTGTCCGGCCTCATTTCCCAAGATTAAGTCCAATACCGCCCCCTCCCTTTTTGGACTTTCAACATATTGGCTCAAAAAGCCCTCCTGGATGACCCTTAGGAACTCTGCACCTCTGGGCCCTTGACACTTTGGCTATCCCAATCAATATTCGGGAAGTTGAAATCCCCTACTATTACTACCCTGTTGTTTTCACACACCCCCGAGATTTGCCTACAAATATGTTCTTCTATTTCCCTCTGACTGTTTGGGGGTCTGTAGTATACACCCAGTAAGGTGCATGCCCCTTTTCTATTTCTCAATTCCACCCAAATAGCCTCATTTGAGGAACCCGCTAATATGTCATCCCTTCTTACAGCAGAAATAGATTCTTTGATTAATACTGCAACACCCCCTCCCCTTTTTCCCTGCTCTCTGTCTCTCCTGAAGATTCTATATCCTGGAATATTGAGCTGCCAGTCCTGCCCTTCCTTCAACCATGTTTCCGTAATGGCAACAATGTCGTACACCCATGTGTTCAGTAACACCTTCAATTCATCCCCCTTGCTTCCAATACTCCTTGCATTAAAATAAATGCCGTTCAGACTTGCCCTACCCCATTGTGCTGGGGCATTCTTGTTCTGCCTCCCAATCTGACCAGTTTTTTCCTTTATATTTTCCTTCTCCTCACCCCCTATACTAGCTCCATGCTGTATCCCAACCCCCTGCCAAATTAGTTTAAACCCTCCCCAACAGTCATTCTTCACATGTTTAAATTATAATGTTTTATTCTTAATTGTATACTGTATGTCGTGTTGTTACTTGCGAGAAAAGCACCAAGCAAATTCCTTGTATGTATACAAACTTGGCTAATAAATTTATTCAATTCAATTCAAAAATGTATTCAATTCAATCAGTGTCGGCCCGTGCACATCTGTATTACTTTGCATAAGTATCTTGTATCAACATCTGGGCCAGTGAGACAGAATCAGTCATAAAACCTGGTCAGCAGGGACAAGTTGGGACAAAGGGCCTGTTTCTGTGCTGTATGACTGTAAGGTCAAATCCTGTTCGTGTTGCTTGATTTTATGTGTTAATTGTTCTTCAGATCTCTGCACACTGTGACATCATGCTGAGAATTTATGCAACTTCTGTTGTGCTTTTTGCAAACGGAACATTCTGTTGATGCCAGTGATCTTTCCCCATTCTGCGTCAGCACATTTAATGCATCATTGACAAACTTTCTTTAATAACTACAGATAATTATCAGTGAGGAAACTTCAATAAAACTCCAATGCTTCCCTGAGTGGTAGTTGTACGTCAGATCATTACTCATGCTAATTGGTTATCACTGTTTCAATGGGACAAGTGCCTGTTTGGAAATGACAGCTGCCATCCTCACCATTTACATGGAGATGGGAAGGGTGGGGGTCAGTGCAGGGTCTGTGTGGGGAGAGGGAGAGGGGAGGGAGCATCACTGCAGGATGTGTGGGGATGGGGAGAGGGAGAGAGAATGCAGGTCACTACAGGATGTGTGTGGGGAGGGGGAGAGGGAGAGGGGGAGAGGGAGAGTCACTGCAGGATGTGTGTGGATGGGGAGAGGGAGAGAGAATGCAGGTCACTACAGGATGTGTGTGGGGATGGGGAGGAGCAGAGTTATAAAAAGACAGGTAATTGACAACACAGAGGGCCATTCCACCCATTGCATCTGTCCAGTGAGAAGCCTCCTCAGCCTCAGCCTCAGCCTCAGCTTTCAGACCTTCAACTACAATGGCACTACCTCTGTTCCTGCTTTTGGCTCCCCTGCTCAGGGAAAAACTCCCACGTGATATTTTTACATCCTATCTAAATCTTCTTCGTGCATTTCTTCAGTCCCACAATAATGTCCTTGTCTGAAATTAAAGCATAAATGCTGACAATCCTCGCATCACCAGAGAGAACAAGCAACACCTCCACATTTCCCAGCAGTTTGAGTCAGATGCCATTCATTACCAGAGTGCTCCACTGCATAGGGGGATGGGAAAGGGTGGCCTGCTCTCCTTGGAGCCGAGGGGGCTGAATGGAGACCTGATAAATGTCTGCAACATTACAAGGGGCATCGAAAACAGGAAACGTTTCCTTTAACAGAGGTCTAAAACTACAGGGCATAGATTTATGATTCAAGAGTGTTTCATTTTCAAATATACTGAAACTGAACAATAAAATTATTACTTGCAGCAGCACAACAGGTAGTCAACAGATAATATTATAAAACAAAGAAATAAAGTTCAATAAATTAGCAAAAATACTGTTTGACAAGGTTCCACATGGTAGGCTGCTCTGCAAGGTTAGAGCGCGTGGACCCAAGGAGAGATAGCTGAATGGGTAGAAAATTGGCTTCATGGAAGGAAGCAGAGGGTGATGGTGGAAGGTTGCTTCTTGGACTGGAGGCCTGTGACTAGTGGTGTGCCTTAAGTTTTGGTGCTGGGCCCATTGCCGTTTGTCATTTACATCAATGATTTGGATGAGAATGTACATGGCATGATTAGCAAGTTTGCAAATGACATAAAAATGGGTGGTATTGTAGATAGTGAAGATGGTTGTCAAGAATTGCAGCAGGATCATGATCGGCTGGGCAGGTGGTTTAAGGAATGGTGATGGAATTAAATACAGAGGAATACCATGTTATAGGAAATATGTTGTCAAGCTGGAAATCAGAGAAGATTATTGCCTGGACTAGGAGATGTGAGCAATTGGGAAAGGTTGAGTAGGCTGGGACTCTATTCCTTGGAGTGCAGAGGTATGAGGGGTAATCTTACAGAGGTGTACAAGATCATGAGAGGAATAGATTGGGTAGATGCACAGTCCCTTGCCCAGAGTAGGGGAATCAAGGACCAAAGGACATAGGTTTAAGCTGAAGGGGAAAAGATTGAATAGGAATCTGAGGGGTAACTATTTCACACAAAGGGTGGTGGATGCACGGAACAAGCTGCCAGAGGAGGTAGTTGAGGCAGGGACTATCCCAACATTTAAGAAGCGGTTAGACAGGTACATGGATAGGACAGGTTTGGAATGAAATGGACCAAATGCAGGCAGGTGGGACTAGTGTAGCTGGGACATGTTGGGCAAGTGTGGGCAAGGTGGGCCAAAAGGGTTGTTTTCTCACTGTATCACTCTATGACTTTACGACTTTAGCAATGTGAGGTGTTGCATTATGGAAAGTCTGACATAGGCAGGACCTACACAGAAAATTGGAGTGCTCTGCGGAGTGTTGTATAGCAGAGGGATCTACAGGTGCAGGTGTACAGTTCCTTGAAAGATGCATTGCAGGTAGATCGGATGGTCAAAAAGGCTTTCGGCACTTTAGCTTTCATCAATCAAAGTGTTCAGTATAAAAGTTGGGAGGTTATATTACAGCTATATAAGACATTGGTGAGACCACATGTTCAGTTTTTGGTCCCATTTTAGAGGAAAGATGTTGTCAAGTTGGAAAAGGTGCAGAGAAGATTTACGAGGATGTTGCCAGGACTCAAGGGCCTGAGCTATAGGGAGAGGTTGATCAGGCTAGGATTCTATCCCTTGGACTGCAGGAGGATGAGGTGTGATCTCATAGAAGTGTATAACATCATGAGAGGAATAGATCGGGTAAACTCACAGAATCTCTTGCCCAGAGTAGGGGAATTGAGAAACAGAGGACATAGGTGTAAGGTGAGTCGGGAAAGATTTAACAGGTACCTGAGGGGTAACTTTATCACACAAAGGGTAGTGTGTATATGGAACGAGCTGCCGGAGGAGGTAGTTGAGGCAGGTAATATCGTAACGGTTACAAAACATGTAGACAGATACATGGATAGGATACGTTTAGAGGGACATGGGCCAAATGCAGGCAGGTGGGATTAGTGTAGATGGGACATGTTGGTCGGTGTGGGTAAGTTGGGCCTATGGGACTGTTTCCATGCTGTGAACTCTATAACTATGACAATTAGTGCAAAACAAAACAAAAGCCTAAAGTTCCGAGTGCAAACAAGAGAGTTTGTAGTTTGTAGTTAATTTGGTGTTTGTTGTATTCAATAGCCTGATAGTTGTTGGGAAGAAGTTTTTTCTGAACCTGGAGGTCACAGTTTTCAGACTCCTGTACCTTCTTCCCAATCATATGATTAAAATTAATGTGTGTCCAGGGTGTGGGTCCTTGATGGTGCTGGACTGTTCCATTGTAATCTAGCATCTGCAATTCCTTGTTTCTAAATCCAGAACTGTCCAGGTTCTCGTTACACTTGCTACATACAAGGTAGGAAATGTCTGCATAATGCAGTTTCAGAATTCTGTGTCCACTGCCCCTCTTCCATTAAAAGCATTCAGTTAACACCTGGGTTACAAAAGTCCCAATTTTTACAATGTACACTTGTTGCTTTTGTGATTTTGTGCATCAGACATTTGCCTGAAAATTTGTTGTGTATTTTCTGTTGCTTTTATCCCTTTGCTAATAAAAGGAAATGTCCAGTCTGTCATTTTAACCGTGTTATTGACCTTGCCCTTGTACTAACCAAGATCCCGCTGTTCCTCCACAACACTCATTGTCCAATTGTTGTATCTTGGAATGCCACTAGCAGTGGCCTCCCAGATACAACCCTTCTGTTTCCTGCAATGGATCAATTTTCTGCTCATCCAAACACTTCTACACATGATCTTGTCAACTCCACCAAATTACATCCAGCACATCCATCAAAACCTTCCCTCAGTAAATGTACATTGCCAGCCCTCAATACTCTGGACTCAGTAATGGTCATCTGCTTCACAGACCATTCATAGCCCATCTGACTCCGATCTCCAGTAATGTGCGGCAGTTTTAATTGCCTTTGAGCAAACTGTTTAGGTTACAGTAATATGCGATGGACAGGGCAAGTGCAGGCTGGATGGTCTGTGAGGAGTCAGTGCACACTGAGACATACTCATTGGGTGCTTCATAACCCCATCGGTAATGAGCAGCATTATCCTATATCCTTGGGGCATTTCACGGTCTGGCCCACATCATTCCAGGAGCCCAGCAGAATACAATGGGTGAAACTGGTGCCATGAAGCTGGTGAACTTATTAGGGCAGCGTCTGTTTGTTCTGCCTTTGATGGAATGTACTTTTAATCAATTCTGTCCTGGTTATGAATTTGTCATGGGTGATGTATGCCTCATTACAGAAGCTATGGTGAGCGTTGCTGGGTTTGATGTTATTACAGATTATTAATTTATGACAGTGTCTTTTTTTAATGATTTTCTTAACAGTGAATCAATCTGTTCTGTGTTTTCTTTCAAACAATTAAATATCTGTGTTGATAAATAATGACTCAATCATAATGTAACACCGTCTGTCAATCTTTACATAAATCTGTGGTCTGTAATCAAGTTACTAAAGCCTTTATTCTCAACGCATTGTGTCTTAAAATTAATCTACTGCTGAAAGGCTGTAATTAATTTTTTCGGCTCGAAGTTTATTGATCACCACCTCTGAAAGGTTGGCATTTCTCAGCTTGCCCAGACTCATCCTTGTGCTTTGTGGTCAATGAGCCCCTGAGATCCAGCAGCCCTGTTCTTTCTCTTCTATCTGTGCAGAGTAAAGAGTGTAGTAATGGGCAAGAACAATCTGAACAAAAGGTTCACATTAAAATACAGGCCTGGTCATCTCACTGTCCACTCATTCTGTCACGAGGCAGAGGAAGGCTGGCACACTGATCCATCAGAATCAGAGAGCGGGAATGATACAGGGCAGAGGAAGGCTGGCACACTGATCCATCACAGAGAGGGAAGGATACAGGGCAGAGGAAGGCTGGCACACTGCTCCATCAGAGAGAGGGAAGGATACAGGGCAGAGGAAGGCTGGCACACTGGTCCATCAGAGAGAGGGAATGATACAGGGCAGAGGAAGGCTGGCACACTGCTCCATCAGAATCAGAGAGAGGGAAGGATACAGGGCAGAGGAAGGCTGGCACACTGGTCCATCAGAATCAGAGAGAGGGAATGATACAGGGCAGAGGAAGGCTGGCACACTGCTCCATCAGAATCAGAGAGAGGGAAGGATACAGGGCAGAGGAAGGCTGGCACACTGCTCCATCACAGAGAGGGAAGGATACAGCCAACCTGGGAGTATTTCTCCTCTGCTTTTACTGTGGAGAAAGACATGAAGACTGGGGAATGGATCGGTTAATTAAAGCTTCTTGAGGACGGGCAGTATTATGGTGGAGAAGGTGCTGATTGTCCTAAGACGTATGAAAGTAGACAAATCTCACTGGCCTGATCAGATATATCCGAGGACACTGTGGGAAGCTAGAGAGGAAATTGTTGGCGTCCTGGCTGAGATATATGAATCATCATTAGATACGAGTGAAGTGCTAGATGATTGGAGGGTGACTAATATTGTGTCTCTATTTAAGGAGTGCAAGAAAATGCCTGGGAACTATAGACCTGTGAGCCTAACATCTGTGGTCAGGAAGTTACTGGAGAATATTCTGACAGATAATATATATATGTATATATGCAGTTGGATAGTCAGGGTCTGATTAATCTGGCACATCTGTGTGGGAGATTGTATCTCACAAATCTGATTGAGTTTTTTTGAAGACCGTGACCAAAACGGTTGATGAGGGCAGCACCATAGACAGTTTCTATGTGGATTTCAGCAAGGCATTTAACAAGGTTCCGCATGCAGGCTGCTCTGGAGGGTTAGATCACATAGGATCCAGGGAGAGCTGGTTGACTGGATAGGGAATTGGCTTCATGGAGGGAAGCAGAGGGTGATGGTGGAAGGTTGTTTTTTGGATGGGAGATCTGGGACTGGTGGTGTGCCTCAGGGATCAGTTCAGGGCCCATTGCTGTTTGTGGTTTATATCACAAACCACAGGTTTGGATGAGAATGTACAAGGCAGGATTAGTAAGTTTGTAGATGATACTACAGTGGGTGGTATTCTAGACAGCGAAGAGGGTTATCAAAAATTACAACAGGACCTTGATGTTGGGCAAGTGGGTTAATAGAGTTTAATGCAGATAAGTGTGAGGGGTTCCATTTTAGGAAGACAAAGCAGTGCAGGACATTCACAGTGAATGACAGGGACCTGTGGAGTGTGGTAGAACAGAGGGATCGGAGCGCAGGTCCATAGTTCATTGAAAGTGGCATCACAGGTAGATTGGGTCCCATGTGATATAACCTTCCAGAGGAGCCATGTAGAACCTTATCAAATGTCTAGCAGAGGTCCATGTAGATAACATATACAGCTTTGGGCTACTTCTGTTATTGAACCTGGTGATGTGGGACCTCAGGCTTCTGTACCTCTTGCCCAATGGTAGCAGTGAGAAGAAGGCACGGCTCAGATGGTGATGATCCTTGATGATAGATGGCGCCTACTCGAGCCAGCGCCAGGTGACGATTATTTCAATGGTGGGGAGGTCTGTGCCCATGATGGACCAGGCTGAGTCTACCGCTCACTGCAGCCTCTTGCATTCCTGTGTGTTGGAATCGCCTTGTCAGGCCATGATAGAACCAGTCAGAATACTTTCAGCAGTACATCTGTAGAAATTTGCTGAGAGTATTCAGGGACATGGCGAATATCTTTAAACTTCTAAGAAAGTAGAGGCACTAGCAATCTTTCTTCATGATTGCAGCTATGTGCTGGGCCCAGGACAGGTCATCCAGGATATTAATGCCCAGGAATTTGATGCTATGAACTCTCTCCATCACTGACCCACCAATGTAAATTGGCATATGGTCTCCTATCTTCTCCTTTGTGAAGTCAACGATTTGTTTGGTGTTTGTGTTGATCAGAGTTTGTTGTTGCGGCAACATTCTAACAGTGTACGTATCCTGTCATTCGGCCAACACAACTAAAACCAAATGTGAGGGGATAGTGTACCCTTGGTGGCAGGACCCTGAACAGCATTGATGTACAGAGGGATCTTAGGTCCCAAGTTGAAAGCTCCCTGAAAGTGGCAACACAAGTAGATAAAGAGTGGTAAAGAGGGCATATGTTATGCTTCTGGAAATTGAGTGTAAGATCCAGGTCATGTTTCAGCTTTATAGGACTTAGTTCGGACACATTTGAAACATTGTTTGCAGTTCTGGCTGTCCCATTACAGGAAGGTTGTGGGGGCTTAGGAAAGAGTACAGAAGAGGTTTACCTGATCACTGCCTGGATTGGAGTATTAGCGATGAGGGGAGGTTGGACTGACTTTGATTGTTTTCTCTGGATCATCAGAAGACCAGGGGAGACCTGATAGATATATACATTTATGAGAGGCATGGTTAGGGTAGACAGTCAGAACCTTTCTTGCTGGGGTGGATATGTCAAAGACTAGGACATAGCTTTAACTTCAGAGGGCCAAAATTTAAAGGAGATTAGTGCAGCAGGTTTTTTTCACACAGAGGGTGATGGGTGCCTGGAACCGGCTGCCAGAGGTGGTGGTGGAGGCAGATACAATTGTGGCATTTAAGAAGTTTTTATATCGGCCCGTGGCTACGCAGTGAAAGGAAGGATATGGATCACGTACAGGCAGAGGATATTTAATTGATCTTGGCATTATAGACAAGAGACAATAGACAATAGGTGCAGGAGGAGGCCATTATAGACAAGAGACAATAGACAATAGGTGCAGGAGGAGGCCATTATAGACAAGAGACAATAGACAATAGGTGCAGGAGGAGGCCATTATAGACAAGAGACAATAGACAATAGGTGCAGGAGGAGGCCATTCGGCCCTTCGAGCCTGTACGCACCGCCATTCAATGTGATCATGGCTGATCATTCCCAATTAGTACCCCGTTCCTGCCTTCTCCCCATACCCCCTGACTCCGCTATCCTTAAGAGCTCTATCTAACTCTCTCTTGAATGCATTCAGAGAATTGGCCTCCACTGCCTTCTGAGGCAGAGAATTCCACAGATTTACACCTCTCTGACATTAAACGTGGCACAGACATTGTGGGCCGAAGGACCTGCTCCTCTGCTGTATTGTTCTCTGCTCTTGATAGCTTTGTGCTCGCCATTAAGAGACTAACTTAAGTTCAAGAATTATTTAATTCACTAGATTTAATTTCCATAGCAATTGCAGTGAGAGTTGAAATATCGCAAAGTTATTAATCCATCCATCTCGATACCAGACTATTAACTTAATCACCACGGTACAGTACCCAGGCAGTAATAAAAGACAAAATACACTGCCATACAAAAAAATACTCCTTGTTAAAAATGAATATGAGACAAATGATTAATTCAAATTACTATAATACAGCACAATATTGCGAAGAATGTCCAAAATAAAATAGTGCAAGTATTGGCAGTACATTGCAGTGAGGAGCCAAATGATGGAGGCAGGTCAGAGAGTCAGGCTGTTGGAAGCAGTCCCATCGGCTCACTACACATGAGCTGAACATCAAGCTGCCATCTATATTAATCCCACTTACCAGCACTGTAGCTTTCACTGCTGCAACGATTCACCTCCTTATCCAGATCCTTGTTCAATGTAGATCCGCGTCTCTACCTCCACCTCTCCCACAGGCAGTGCGTTCCAGAGTCCAACTACCCTTTGAGGAAAAATAGTTTCCTCAGATCTCCTGTGACCATTTTAGATTTGCCTGAAACCCATGCCCCTGGTTATACAGTATATGGCTCTGTTATCGGGTAAAGTTTCTCACTCTCTATCCCATCCCTACCCCTCATCATTTTGTCTCCTTCTGTCATACTCTCATCAGCCTCCTCGACTCCATGGTGAGGTACCGCCTCTCCCATCACTCCTCGTTTGCTCCATCCTTGGCAAGGTCCTGGTGAATCTCCTCTGCAGCCTCTCCAGTCCCATCATCTCTTCATTTCTGTTGTGACTGGAACTGCACAGTGCTCCAACTGTGACCCCAGCTGTGATGCCAGATGTCAGCCCAGCTGTGATGCCAGTTGTCAGCCCAGCTGTGATGCCAGATGTCACCCCAGCTGTGATGCCAGATGTCACCCCAGCTGTGATGCCAGATGTCACCCCAGCTGTGATGCCAGATGTCACCCCAGCTGTGATGCCAGATGTCACCCCAGCTGTGATGCCAGATGTCACCCCAGCTGTGATGCCAGATGTCAGCCCAGCTGTGATGCCAGACGTCAGCCCAGCTGTGATGCCAGATGTCACCCCAGCTGTGATGCTAGATGTCAGCCCAGCTGTGATGCCAGATGTCACCCCAGCTGTGATGCTAGATGTCAGCCCAGCTGTGATGCCAGATGTCAGCCCAGCTGTGATGCCAGACGTCAGCCCAGCTGTGGCCACCCACAGTTTGAATAACTTCCTTTCCCACCATCCAAGGCCCCAATCTCTGCAGGAGAAGCAGCGATTGACTTGCACTCTTCCAATCTAGATACTGCGTGCAATGTTGTCTGTGTGGTCTCAGAGTGTCATGGAGTCATAGAACGCAGAAGCAGACCCTTTAACCCATCTTACCCATGCTAACCACCATGCCCCATCCCCACTACACTGGAGGAACCAGATGCAGACTGGATGGCATTTTGTGGAGTACCTGCCTGGGTTCAGACAGCAAATGAGGATCTCATGCCACCACCTTAATTGCCCGTCCCCATCTGACTGAGTTCTCTACACTGTTACAAGGAGGTCCAACACAACCCTGACGACCATCATCCTATTTTCTGCCTGAGCATGTTGCACCTGCAGGATTCAATGTCACAAACTCCAGCTCTACGCACCTCACTTCCTCTCATTTTTAGCCAGAACTGACCTCTACCTGTCATCCTGCTGAGGTTTTGGTCCCTCTTGGTTAAAGGTCTCGTTGGGAGTTCCCACATCATTTTCTGTTTTATGTCAGAATATGTTTGTGCTGTGGCCAGCATAGCTGTCAGAGAGGGTATCAGAGGCTAAAGCCACACTCCCTGTGGGAATAGTAGTGGAGGAAGGCAGGAGTGTGCTAGGTTACTGTGGGACAAGGTCCCTGTGACTGGGGTCCCAGGGGGTCAAAGTGGGACAGAGATTGGAAAGACATAACAGTGTGTCAGGCAACATCACTGGAGAATTTGAACAGGTGACGTTTTGGGGAGAGACCCTTCAGACTGATCAGTGTCCATGTTCTCCAGGGATGCAGCCTGACCCATTGAGTTACCCCAGTAGTTTGTGCATTTCCTTCCTTGTTTCTACTTCGGACATTCTCTGCCACAGAGGGCAGTGGAAGCCAAATTGTGGATTATTCTCTGCCACAGAGGGCAGTGGAAGCCAAATCACTGGATGGATTTAAGAGAGAGTTAGATAGAGCTCTAGAAGCTAGTGGAATCAAGGGATATGGGGAGAAGGCAGGCACGGGTTATTGATTGTGGATGATTAGCCATGATCACAGTGAATGGCGGTGCTGGCTTGAAGGGCCGAATGGCCTCTTCACGCACCTATTTTCTATGTTTCTATGTTTCTGTGGACAGAGATTGGGATAGTCCCACCATAAAGCTGATGCAGAGGCACAGTGAGAATGTTTATGCCTGGCCAGCCTGCCTGGTTACTTGCAGGAGATATGACAAATAGCAAAGTCTATCTCCCAGCTATCACACAACATCATGTGGTGCAAGGACACTGGCCCTGGTTTTGAAGGTCACCCGCGGTTCACTGGTGACAAACCTGACGTATGGTGCAGATGAATCAGCTCCAATCTGCCGTGGACCAGAGACCACATTTTTACCACCATGGAAGGTTTGGGCCTAGCTGTGTCAGGATGCGACAAAGTCAAGGAAACCTGAGCTGGGGACAATTGCCATTAGCTGTGGCCTGGAGTAGATTTCTGCCACTGAGCGTCAGTCAGTCCCTGTGACTGACGGTCCTCCCACTCCCATCACAGGCAGACGTCAGTAATTATTGGCTGTCACGCTGAGCTACATGCAGAGAGGAACACAAGCTTTCAGAAAATCAGAAAATGGCAGCAAATCTGAAATAAAAGCAGAATCTGCTGGAAGTTCAGGAGGTCAGACAGCCTGTGAAAAAAGAAGGTAGACACAAAATGCTGGAGTAACTCAGCGGGTCAGGCAGCATCTCAGGAGGGAAGGAATGGGTGACGATACAGGTCGCGACCCTTCTTCAGACCTGAGTTACTCCAGCATTTTGTGTCTGCCTTCGATTTTAACCAGCATCTGCAGTTTTTTCCCTCCACATGTGAAAAGAGAAGGTAGTCTACATGGACCAGTAGGTGGAGACTGGCCCAGAAGGTGAAAGTCCACGGCACCCAGGGCAGGTTGACAAGTTTGGGCCAAAACTCAGACCAATCACAAAGGTGCTTGTTAAATGTGAGGCCAGGATTAGCCGCGGAAAGCCAATGCACCGGGGTACCACTCGGCCCATCACCTCTGCTGCTGCTAGCTCATCTACTGCCATGCAATAAAAACAGAAGTGTTGGGAAGTTCCAGCAGATCAAGCAGCATCTGTGGAGTTTGTGTTTCATATAAGTGATGTTTCATTAGAACTTGTCTATAACCCTCACTGTATCTTAATCAGCCAAATACTTTCTCAAGCATGGAGTCCCCAATTCTAACAACAACTCTAGTCAGCACCTCAGTCTGAATCTATCCTGTGACCCTCCACAAGGCCCTCATCCCATTACTTTGACTGTTCACCGTCTTAAGAGGATTTACCAAAGGACAGAGTCCTTTGCCTTGTGAGTGATCGAACACAAAGCTCACAGGGACAGGAATTCACAATTGTCAAATAAATTACAGGCCCTTGGCGGTGGAATGTTAATTTCCAGCATGCAGCTCACCCCCTGGAACTGTTATTAATATTTATACCCCTAATGAGGCCTTGGCGCCCCTCATTAATTTTCATCGGACAGTTCCGTTTCAGACTTCAGTCTGCATTCTGTGCTTGCCGAAACTTTCTCAGCTCCAGGCAGGATGAGAAGCAGGTCTAGCTGTGTCTCCGATTTTGCAGAGTTGAACCAGTGGAGAATCCCAGACCAATATAAAACATAAGAGATACTGTTGGCCAACGAATCCCTGGTCAGTGCTTTGGTCAAACTCACGAATCACAGAGTTCTCGCCGTCCTCCAGGCCTAAAACCTCAGCTGGTATCACACAGCATAACACTCAGCAGATCAGGCAGCATCCGTAGAGAGGACAGATAGATGAAGGGGCGGAATGTTAAACTGGTAGAAGGGATGTGGGTGGAAAGGGACAAGGAGGAGGGAGAGGGAAAAAGGGGAGAACAAAGGGAAATCGGAGACTCAGGAACGGGAGCGAAACACACAGAGGTGGAGAAAGGAGCAGAGGGGTGTGAGATGGTGGGGAAGTATGCTTGGGGCTGGGGAAAAGGAGGGGGTGGAGTGGGTATTACTGGAAACTGGAGAATTCAATGTTCATATTGTTGGGTTGTGGGCTGCCCGAGTGGAATATGTGGAGAGATCACTGCTTTACTTCACTCAACAAAGGGGTGCTGACATTTAATTTTCCATGATTCCCATCTAATCAAACTTAGACACATGACAACAACTGACTCAGGAACATCTCATCCACCCCACACCTTGGTTAAATGGTTTCCTTGGTTTGCAGTATCTGGCAAGATCAGAACATTGTCTGTGCGTAGATGTTTCTGAGAAGGCAGTGGCTCACCTCCTTCCTGAGCCAGTGAAATCCCTCAACTGAAGGTCACAAGAGACTTACACCCAGTGCAGTGAAGGAACAATGCTTTATTTCTGAGCCAGGATAATGCATAATTTGTGGGGAAACCTACAAGTGATAATGTTCCCATATGCCCACACCCCTTGGTCCTTCCATAGAGGTTGCAGGTCTGGAAGGAAGGAGTAAAGATGACTTCATAAGTTTCTGCCATGCACTTTGTAGATAGCATACATGTGGCGGTGCCTAACGGCTGCGGCTCGCTGGCGTTGTGTGTTGGTGTTGGGGTGTTTTGTTTTTGGTTGTGTATGTGTGGGGTGGGGGTGTATGTGTGGGGGGGGGGGTGTATGTGGGGGGGGGTTGGGGAAATCTTTCTTTTTTTAGGTCTCTTCCTTGGGGCGAGGCTTGGCCGCGGGGCCTTCCATCGCCCGGTGCGGCTCGGCCGCGGGACTGAACAGTGCCTGGAGTGGCTTGGCCGCGGGGCCTTCCATAGCCCAGTTTGGCGTGGCCACGGGACTGAACAGCTCCCGGCGCGGCAGCGAGGCCTTCCATCGCGCTGTGCGGCACGGCCACGGGACTGAACAGCGCCCGGCGCGGCTCGGCCACGGGACTTTCCAGCGCGGCGCGGCCGCGGGACTTTCCAGCGCCCGGTGCGGCTCGGCCGCGTGGACTTTCCATCCCCTTGCGGGGGCTGTGCGGATCGGTCGCCTCGGTAGGGGTCGAGTTGTCTGTACGTGGGAGGGGCATGGGGGGAAGAGAGAGGGGAAGTTTTTGGCCTCCATCACAGTGAGACGGTGTTTGGAGTCACTGTGATGGATGTTTGTGTTGGGGTTGTGTCTTGTGTTTTTTGTACTGCTGGCGAAGTAATCTCGTTCGGGAACGAATGACAAATAAAGCTATTTTGGATTTTTTTGTGGATTTTTTGGAGGTGAATGGAGTGTCGGTCAAGGCAACCACTATGTCCTGGATAGCGGCAGATTTCTTGAACGTTGTTGGAATTGCAGTTATTTAGTCAATGGAGAGTGTTCCATCATGCCCTGAGTTGTGGTAAGAGCTGGGAGTGGCAGGGTTGGATATCATATCATATATATACAGCCGGAAACAGGCCTTTTCGGCCCTCCAAGTCCGTGCCGCCCAGTGATCCCCGTATATTAACACTATCCTACACCCACTAGGGACAATTTTTACATTTACCCAGCCAATTAACCTACATACCTGTACGTCTTTGGAGTGTGGGAGGAAACCGAAGATCTCGGAGAAAACCCACGCAGGTCACGGGGAGAACGTACAAACTCCTTACAGTGCAGCACCCGTAGTCAGGATCGAACCTGAGTCTCCGGCGCTGCATTCGCTGTAAAGCAGCAACTCTACCGCTGCGCTACCGTGCCATCTGGTCCACTGGTCCCATCTAAAATGACACTATTTCTTGTTCTTGACTAGCCTTTTTCTGTCAGTGTTGTTTACCCAGTTTGACAATAGACAATAGACAATAGACAATAGGTGCAGGAGGAGGCCATTCGGCCCTTCGAGCCAGCACCGCCATTCAATGTGATCATGGCTGATCATTCTCAATCAGTACCCCGTTCCTGCCTTCTCCCCATACCCTCTGACTCCGCTATCCTTAAGAGCCCTATCTAGCTCTCTCTTGAATGCATTCAGATAATTGGCCTCCACTGCCTTCTAAGGCAGAGAATTCCACAGATTCACAACTCTCTGACTGAAAAGGTTTTTCCTCATCTCCATTCTAAATGGCCTACTCCTTATTCTTAAACTGTGGCTCCTGGTTCTGGACTCCCCCAACATTGGGAACATGTTTCCTGCCTCTAACGTGTCCAACCCCTTAATAATCTTAAATAAAACTTAAATAAAAATAATCTTAATAAAACTGCACACAGTACTCCAGGTGCGGTCTCACTAGGGCCCTGTACAACCGCAGAAGGACCTCTTCGCTCCTATATTCAACTCCTCTTGTTATGAATGCCAACATTCCTTTGGCTTTCTTCACTGCCTGCTGTACCTGTATGCTTACCTTCAGTGACTGATGCACTAGGACACCCAGATCTCATTGTACGTCCCCTTTTCCTAATTTGACACCATTCAGATAATAATCTGCCTTCCTATTCTAACCACCAAACTGGATAACCTCACACTTATCGCATTAAACTGCATCTGCCATGCATCCGCCCACTCACACAACCTGTTTCAGTCACCCTGCAACCTCATATCAACTTCCACACAGTTCACACTGCCACCCAGCTTTGTATCATTTGCAAATTTGCTAATGGTACTTTTAATCCCTTCATCCAAGTCATAGAAACATAGAAACATAGAAAATAGGTGCAGGAGTAGGCCATTCGGCCCTTCGAGCCTGCACCGCCATTCAATATGATCATGGCTGATCATCCAGCTCAGTAGCCTGTACCTGCCTTCTCTCCATACCCCCTGATCCCTTTAGCAAAAGGGGCCACATCTAACTCCCTCTTAAATATAGCCAATGAACTGGCCTCAACTACCTTCTGTGACAGAGAATTCCACAGACTCACCACTCTCTGTGTGAAGAAATGTTTTCTCATCTCGGTCCTAAAAGACTTCCCCCTTATCCTTAAGCTGTGACTCCTGGTTCTGGACTCCCCCAACATCGGGAACAATCTTCCCGCATCTAGCCTCTCCAACCCCTTAAGAATTTTATGTTTCTATAAGATCCCCCCTCAGTCTTCTAAATTCCAGCGAGTACAAGCCCAGTCTATCCAGTCTTTCCTCATATGCAAGTCCCGCCATCCCAGGGATTAATCTGGTGAACCTTCTCTGTACTCCCTCTAAGGCAAGAACATCTGTCCTCAGGTTAGGAGACCAAAACTGCACACAATACTCCAGGTGCGGTCTCACCAAGGCCCTGTACAACTGCAGCAGAACCTCCCTGCTCCTAAACTCAAATCCTCTTGCTATGAATGCCAACATACCATTCACTTTCTTCACTGCCTGCTGCACCTGCATGCTTGCTTTCAATGACTGGTGCACCATGACACCCAGGTCACGTTGCATCTCCCCTTCTCCCAATCGGTCACCATTCAGGTAATACTCTGCTTTCCTGTTCTTGCCGCCAGAGCTGCGGTCCCAGCACCAAGCCTTGCGGTAGCCCACTAGTCACTGCCTGCCATTCTGAAAGGGACCCATTTTTTCCCCACTCTTTGCTTTCTGTCTGTCATCCAATGTTCTATCCATGTCAGTACTCTACCGCTAATACCATGTGCTCTAATTTTGCCCACCAATCTCCTATGTGGGACCTTGTCGAAGGCTTTCTGAAAGTCGAGGTACACCACATCCACCGGCTCTCCCCTGTCAATTTTCCTAGTTACGTCCTCAAAAAATTCCAGAAGATTAGTCAAGCATGATTTCACCTTCGTAAATCCATGCTGACTCGGAACAATCCTGTTACGGCTATCCAAATGCTCTGCAATTTCGTCTTTTATAATTGACTCCAGCATCTTCCCCACCACTGATGTCAGACTAACTGGTCTATAATTTCCCGTTTTCTCTCTCCCTCCTTTCTTAAAAAGTGGGATAACATTAGCTACCCTCCAATCCACAGGAACTGACCCTGAATCTATAGAAGATTGGAAAATGATCACCAATGCGTCCACAATTTCTAGAGCCACCTCCTTAATTACCCTGGGATGCAGACCATCAGGCCCTGGGGATTTATCAGCCTTCAGTCCCATCAGTCTACCCAAAACTTTTTCCTGCCTAATGTGGATTTCCTCCAGTTCCTCCGTCACCCTAGGATCTCTGGCCACTAGAACATCTGGGAGATTGTTTGTATCTTCCTTAGTGAAGACAGATCCAAAGTACCGGTTCAACTCGTCTGCCATTTCCTTGTTCCCCATAATAAATTCCCCTGCTTCTGTCTTCAAGGGACCCACATTTCCCTTGACTATATTTTTCCTCTTCACATACCTAAAAAAGCTTTTACTATCCTCCTTTATATTATTGGCTAGTTTACCCTCGTACCTCATCTTTTCTCCCCGTATTGCCTTTTTAGTTATCTTCTGTTGCTCTTTACTATGTTATACTTCTTCTCTTTTATTTTTATGCTGTCCTTGACTTCCCTTGTCAGCCACGGGTGCCTCTTACTCCCTTTAGAATCTTTCCTCCTCTTTGGGATAAATTGATCCTGCAACTTCTGCATTATTCCCAGATTCCCATTATTGCTCACATATCACCCCACAGAAGTTGCCAAACTCTCAGCTGCTCATGTTGTGTGCAATGTATCCTCGCCTAGAACTGGTCCTAATGCCCCGGCCATCACAAGCCCATCCACTTGCACCACCTCCCAGTCACAGATGCTCCGCATCCTGCACTGTACACTCAGTAGCAGGTGCACTGTAATAATCCTGAACTCCGCCTGTGAAATGCTGCTTCCTAAACTGCTTGGTGATCACATAAAATCAGGAAATTGCCTAATGACCTTCTCCTGACGTTTCCGAGCTCCTTGCATCATGGGAACCCCTTCACCAGACTGACACCACTGACCTGTTGGCCTTGCCTGGGACACCTGTACCATGTAAATGATATTAAACACAACATGAAAGCCAATGGAGCAAAAGTCTTCTCGATCACCCTATCTACCTGTGACCCACAGAATTTGCTGTTGGCCTTTCCTGTGTCACCAGTACCATGTAAATGAACAATGATAAATGGAAGTAAACAATGCAAAAATGAACATGTCCATTTATGACATGATGGAAGGAATGTGATTGATGAATCAGCTGATGTTGGGACCAGGAACTCCACTTGTGGATCTCCACAGACAGGTCCTGGGACTCAGAAATTGACTTTCAAATGCCAACGTTATGACCTTGTGGACTCAATCCATTGGAACATTTCCCCTTCATACTCTGCTTTTTTAAGATCATATTTAGTGAAATGTAGTCTTGACGTTGACATTATAGTTTCGTCTCATTCCGCGATTGGCTCATTTGGCGCCTCTTGGTGGCATCATCGGTCAGTCTAGACCATCCACCACGGTGGAGACAAACATGAATGAAACACAAACTGCTGCCAAAACCCAGCCAGTCAGGCAGCATCTGCAGAGGGAAGCACAGAAAACATTTCATGTTGGGAACATTCTTCAATGACACACACTGACCCACACAGTGACACACACTGACCCAGACACACTGACCCAGACACACACTGACCCAGACACACACTGACCCAGACACACTTTGACACAGACAGTGACACACACTCTCCCAGACAGTGACACACACTGACCCAGTAACACACACTGACCCAGACACACACTGACCCAGACACACACTGACCCAGACACACTGACCCAGACAGTGACACACACTGACCCAGACACATACTGACCCAGACACACACACACACTGACCCAGACACACATTGACCCAGACACACACACTGACCCAGACACACACTGACCCAGACACACACACTGACCCAGACACACACTGACCCAGAGACACACACTGACCCAGACAGTGACAAACACTAACCCAGACAGTGACACACTGACCCAGAGACACACTGACCCAGACAGTGACACACACTGACCCAGACACACACTGACCCAGAGACACACACTGACCCAGACAGTGACACACACTGACCCAGACACACACACTGACCCAGACACACACACTGACCCAGACCATCAGCTGCACTAAAGGGCCTGTCCCACTTCGGCGATTTTAAGGCGACTGCCGGTGACTAGGCTGTCACCAACAGTTCGCTGGGGTGTCGCGGGCATGATCGTGAGGAGTCTTCCAAGAATCGTAGTGGATCTCAGCGTGTTGCTGAGAAATCATCCGGTGTGAAATTTCTCGACGACAGCTGGCTTGTCGCCAGGTATCGTTGCTTATTGTGGTCGTTGTCGCATGCTGTCCCCAGGTTTGCTAGGTTCTCTTCCTAATCAGATGTGCAGCACTTTGGTCAATGTGGGTTGTTTTTAAATGTGCTATACAAATAAAATTGACTTGACTTGACTTGACTTAGATGCATTTAAAAGCACATAATATTAAAATAAGTAAAGTCATTTCAAGATACCATAAAATGCTTGTGTTTAGCCAATTTATTTACCATCAGGACATTTGACAGGTAGATTGGAGGCGACAGTTTGACGGTCAGGTAAGCGTGGGGATTTTCACGATGTTTTTGGCCTCAGCCATTACATTTAAAGTGGGCTCCAAACCCAGATATGCAACCCAGAAACCAGATATGCATCTCCCGTACATTTTCAAAGAAAGCCCACACACTTTTCACAAAAATCCACTGAGCCACTTAATTTTTTTTAGTGAGGCCCACCGGAAATTGGAGGAACAGCACCTCATATTTCGCCTGGGCAGTTTGCAGCCTGGTGGTATGAACGTTGACTTCTCCAACTTTAGATAGTTCCTCTGTCCCTCTCTTCCCCTCCTCCTTCCCAGATCTCCCTCTATCTTCCTGTCTCCACCTATATCCTTCCTTTGTCCCGCCCCCCTGACATCAGTCTGAAGAGGGGTCTCGACCCCAAACGTCACCCATTCCTTCTCTCCCGAGATGCTGCCTGACCTGCTGAGTTACTCCAGCATTTTGTGAACACATTAAAAAAAAAATTAATACAGCTATTAGTAAACTGGAAGTCAATCCAGTTTATGCCTTGTTACAGTGAAGCTTGGTTTTCAAGTAACCCATACAAGATGTTATAGTTCAAAACTCTCAAGTACTTACCGACTTGTCAGTGATTTCAGCGAAAATTAGGACGCCGGAGAAGCATTGACAGCGCGGGAATTTTCGTGGTGTTTCAGAAGACGGTGTCATCTCGACCTGACCCGGCATTGTCGTCGGGTAAAAGAAAAGTTCGGCGATCTGCTACGACTTTGACAGTCGCCAAAAAAAATCGCCTTAGTGGGACAGGCCCTATTTACAATGTTATGATTTTAATCAGATAATGAAGTTGCTAAAGTTTACTTTAGAGATACAGCGCGGAAATAGGCCCATGGACAGTGTGCACTAACACTATTGTACACACTAGGGGCAATTTTCAATTTTGCTAAAGCCAATTAACCTACAAGCCTCGACGTCTATGGAGTGTGGGGGAAAGCGGGGCACCCGGAGAAAACCCACGCGGTCACAGTGAGAACGAACAGACTGCACTGATTGTCAGGATCGGTCAATGGCGCTGAAAGACAGCAACTCCACCGCTGCGCTGCTGTGCCGTCCAAAGTTCCCAAAGAAGGATCTTGATCGGTAGAGGTTATTTGGGAAGTTGCCTGGAGCCTGGCGCTATAGAAATGAAAGTTTGCTATTCTGTGCTAAATACCGTTGGTTTTATACGTGGGGTGGCTGGTGAGAATACACTGCTATGTGCCCATGAAACCTCTCACGATGGTGCTGGGATCAGTCTTACTTTCAAAGCAACAACTGGTTATTATCATGAAAGAACATTTGGCTTCAAAGCAGTCTGATGCCATTGACTAACAATGGGGTGGGTATGAGCTGAGCAAAGACTGAACGACGCGTTTACTTGTGGTGGCAGATGAAGGAGTAGATCACACGCCGAGTTCACAGCTACAATAGCGCGCCAGCTCCTTGGAATTAATGAGATCAGAAATGACAAAAGTAATATTATCCATGCTCCTTGATGTTCTTCTGACACGATTGTCTCCTCACACAGATGATTAGCATATATAATAAAATGATCTAAAGTTATTCTTGAAAAAAAGAAAGAGCTTGCCATTTATAGACTATTTACCAGCTCCAAACTCCCCGACACACCTTGTATTTAATGAATGTTTGTGGAGTGTAGTTGGCATTGTATCACCACTTCATCTGTTGCAGGTACCTGCGGAGGTGCTCACGGGTGCGACCACTGCCCAATTCAGGGGGTGCCCTCCACAGGTCATGTGCATGAGATTAGATCCGTTTATCTGCTGTGAACTGGGTATCCAGTCGTCAACCATGAACAACATGGGCTGCACTCCACCACAGCCTAGTCCCCCAGCAAGGACCAGTCTTGGTTCAGTGAAGGGTGCGGAAGAGCAAAGCAGCATCAGCATCAGATGCATCTGAAGAAGGGTCTCGACTCGAAACGTCACCCATTCCTTCTCTCCCGAGATGCTGCCCGACCCGCTGTTACTGCAGCATTGTGTGTCTACCTTTAGTTTTAACCAGCATCTGCAGTTTTCTTTTCCTACACATCAGATGCATCTTGTTCTATTGTAGTTGAACAAGTCGTTGGTGAGGACGCATTCGGAGTATTATGTTCAGTTTTGGTCACCTTGCTACAGGAAAGATGCCTTTAAGCTGTATACTGAGTAGGGATTCATGTGGATGTTGTCAGGACCTGAGGGCCTGAGATATTGGGAGCAGTTGGGAAGGCTAGGATTTTATTGAGAGCCATGGAATACTGCAGCACAGACAAACCCTTCAGCCCAACTTGCTCAGGCCGACCGAGATGCCCCATCTACAATAGCCCCACCTGCCCGGTTTGGCCCATATCCCTCCATGAACTTGTCCAAATGTCTTTTAAATGTTGTTCTAGTACTTCCTTCAACAACTTCTTTGGCAGCTCGTTCTACATACCCACTGTGTGAAAGAACTGTCCCTCAGGTTCCTGTTAAATCTTTCCCCTCTCACCTTGAACCTATGTGTTAGTTTAGTTTAGTTTAGTTTACAGATACAGCGCGGAAACAGGCCCTTTCGGCCCACCGGGACCGCACCGAAAAACACTATCCTACACCCACGAGGGACATGTTTTATATTTACCAAGCCAATTAACCTGCATACCTGTATGTCTTTGGGGGTGTGGGAGGAACCCGAAGATCTCGGGAAAAAACCCACGCAGGTCACGGGAAGAATGTACAAACTCCGTACAGACAGCACCCGTAGTCGGGATCAAACCCAGGTCTCCGGCGCTGCATTCGCTGTAAGGCAGCAACTCTACCGCTGCGCCCCGTCCTCTGGACCCTGATTCCCCTACTCTGGATAAAAGACTGAATTCACCCTATCTGTCTTCATGATTTTATACACATCTATAAGATCACCTCTCAACCTCCTACGCTCCAAGGATTAAAGTCCCACCCCTGCCCAATCTCTGCTTATAGCTGAGGCGCTCAAGTTCTGACAACATCCCTGAACTCTTTCCATCTTCACAACATCCTTCCAATAGCACGGTGATGGAAACTCAACATAATACACAACATCCTTCCAATTGCACGGTGATGGAAACTCGACACAATACACAATATTCCGACTGACTTGTATACACTGGAGTTTAGAAGGATGAGAGGGGATCTTATCGAAACGTATAAGATTATTAAGGGGTTGGACACATTAGAGGCAGGAAACATGTTCCCAATGTTGGGGGAGTCCAGAACCAGGGGCCACAGTTTAAAAATAAGGGGTAGGCCATTTAGAACAGAGATGAGGAAAAACTTTTTCAGTCAGAGAGTTGTGAATCTGTGGAATTCTCTGCCTCAGAGGGCAGTGGAGGCCAATTCTCTGAATACATTCAAGAGAGAGCTAGATAGAGCTCTTAAGGATAGCGGAGTCAGGGGGTATGGGGAGAAAGCAGGAACGGGGTACTGATTGAGAATGATCAGCCATGATCACATTGAATGGCGGTGCTGGCTCGAAGGGCGAATGGCCTCCTCCTGCACCTATTGTCTATTGTCTATTGTCTATTGATGTACTCAAATGTACCGAAAGCCTTCTTGACCACCCTAACCATACTGTGACGCCACTTTCAGGGAACTAAATGTAAATGTAAAAAACCTTTATTGTCACTACACAAAGTACAGCGAAATTAAAGCAGTCCAGGTGATGCAATCACACACAGCAGACAGTACAAAGAATAAACCTTTATAAACTATGTACCTGGTCCCTCTGTTCTACAACATTCCCCAGGCCCTTCTGTGCCTCACTCCCCAGGCCTAGTTCTACAATTGTCGCCAGAACTCTGCCATTCACTTTGAAGATCCTACCCTGGTTTGGCTTCCCGAAATGTAACGCCTTGCAGTTATCTGCATTTAAATTTCATTCATTATTCCTCAGTCCAATTGTCTTCTTTGTTGGTGACCCGGGGGATGAGGAGAATAATAGGGCGAATGCGCAGATTCTTTTCTCCAGGGTCGGGAGATCAAGAACATTGGTTCAATGTGAGGGGGGGAAGATCTAATAGGAAACTGGGAACAAGTTTATCACACTGGATATATGGAACGGGCTGCCAAAGGAGATATTTGAGGCATGTACAATAGCCATATTTAAAACACATTTGGACAGGAACATGGATAGGAAAAGTTTAGAGGCATATGAACCAAACGCAGGCAGTTGGGACGAGCTTGGCCGGGGTGTCTTGACAGGTATGGACGAGTTGGGCTGAAGGGCCTGTTTCTGATTCTATCTCAATAAGCGGAGTGGCGACCTGCAGAGGTCTGCGCAGTGTGTGGCGGTAACCGCGTTTTGGACGTTTCCAGACGTGTCCTAGCACTGAAGTTCCGAGGTCCGACCGTTTCCAGTGCGACGCGGCAGCGGCACAGGAGGGCATTGGTCGGGCCGAAGAGATCTCTGGGATGGTCAGTGGGGCTGGTTCCGAACTGAGGCGGCAGCTGCCTGCGGGAGAGGGGTAGTTGTTTGCTGCGTGGAACAGAGACTATATTCTACTCTCTGTATCGTTCCATTTGCTCTACCTATTGCACCTGTGTTTGGTGGCTGTATTTATGTAACAAGTACCGATCTGATCTGATATAATGCAAAACAAAGCGTTCCACTGCACGCGGTACACGGGACAATAATGCACCTGAACCAGAAACAATCATTGCCCTGGATTCACGTCGCGGGCAAGATTAATAGTCATCAGGTAATGAATCCCCCCCGCCCCGCTACGTAGCACAGTACAGGACAGAATTTGAAGAAGGGTTCCGAATTTCAACCAAGCCCAGACACTAACTATTCCTCGATCACCAACTGTAAGGGGATTGTTGCCCTGACTGGTGACATCAGCGGGCTTGGACCACCTGGAGACCAGGCGCCGTTGGGGACAGGGATGGGGGGCGAGGAGTTGGCCCAGCCCCACCAATCCTGTGCCCAATGCACCACGTCCCCGCATACCTGCCCCGCCGATTTGACAGGGGCAACGTGCGCGTCACCTGTTCCGGTGGCGATGGCTGTGACTCACACCCGGAATGCAGAGAGATTACGCGTTGTGCGTCCCAGGTCACTCTGTACGTTGGCAGATCAACGATGTGTAATAGTTGGGAGGCTGTGCGAGTGGGGGATCACCACACACCAATAGGGTCACGACCCTTTGGGTACAATGGTGGGCAGGCTGCCGCACTTGTAGAAACACCGAGCGCAGGGGCCGCAGAAAGAAAGCTCAACGTTGTGTCAGACATTGAGCCGCGGCTCCGGGTGAGGACATCCATCGGGTGCCCGCACCCACCGCATCTGTACTGGACAGTGCGGAGCTGCACTCTTCGCCGCCGCGCTGAATCAGAGCTCCATGTTTCACTCGCTGTTTGCAAGAAAGGCCCAAGTGTATTTTACCTGCGCGACGCTGAAACATTCCAGGAAAGATGCTCAACAAATATTACACTTTCAAACTTAAATTTTATTGCAACATATCAAATGAAAAATAGTGCCTCTTGGAGCAGCGCGAACGCGACTCTACACAATTCACAAGCCCGATCGGACACGTACAAGTCAAAATTAACATCTCCGACACAATATCTCTATACAGATCTGCTGCTGTTTGGTTCAGACCGAGCAGGTGAACGTGTGCCGATCATGGGGCAAACATGGGCCAGGAATGGGCTAGTAATAGACCAGTGACGGCTAGTAATAGACCAGTAATGGGCCAGGAATGGACCAATAACGGCGATCTCAGAGAATTAACAGGATGTGAAGGTTTTCCAGAAGAAATTCTTGCAGCCGGCTTTGCGCTCCCTCTGCGCCAGATTTGGGTTGACGGATCTCTCCAGTTCCATCCTCACCTCGTTCTCTTGCGCCGCTCGGGAAACGTCGTCGTCTTCCAGCGCTTGGTTCTCGGCGTTCGCCAGCTCGGCGAGGAGTTGGGCCAGAGAATACTCGGCCAGATCCTAGAGACAAGGAACAGGCGTTAATCGCGATCCCCGCAATCCGCGCCCAGACCGACTGAGGTGGCGCAGCAGCGGAGAAACGCTCCGCAAACTCCAGACCACGGAGCCGCGCCGGGCTTGCCCGTTCCAGCCACGCCACCGATCCCAGTTCGTGTCCAGGTGCCCACCCTTCCGCTACCGTCGGCCCTGAAGGACACGAGCGCAATGTTTCTATCCCTCTGCTGTTCGGAGACGCTGCTGTTAAACGCATCCGTGGCTGAGAGTAAATAGGGATTCGGTGCAGGAAGGCAGAGGCTATGAAGGGGCCGAGTGGCCGCTCCGACTCCTATCTCGTTTGTTCTTACTCGGAGCAAGGAAATAGCGGTGCGTTGATAGTTTGGGGCTGCGAGGTAACTGGGGAGGTGCGGGAAGGGACGCAAATGTAGTTGAACCTGGAGACTGCCAGAGTCCCGGGAAAATCTGGAAACCTGCAACTGAGCGATGGAGACGCCGGAGGGGCAGGTACTGGAATCGAGGCACAAACACTCTGCTGGAGCAGCACATTGTGGATTGGAGTAGATAGTTGACTGGTGAAGGGAACACCTGTCTCCCCCACCCCTCTCCCCTCCACACTCCCGGGACATGCTATGGACTGGCAGCGCCCAGAACCGACGGGCTACGGCGCCGAGTGTGGGGTCGGAGACGGGACAGGTTGGCATCAGGTCGCCCGGCTTCGGGAACTACCGAAGGATGGCGGGTACTTTGAAGGGGCGCAGGTGGGAGAAGCGCCTTCGCACGGGTCTGTGAACCGGGCGATCCGCGGGAACGCGCTGGTTCCAAACCTTCCCGATCCGATCTGATCCAGTTACAACCCCGGAGCAGCGTGTCTGCCAACGGTACAGTTACTGTGACAACACTCAGACAACCCGGGACAGGGAGGCTCTGCCGAGTGCCGGCGTGAAGCGCAACTGTCGGCACCTTTGCCCCAACTACTGGCGACCTGCTTCTTACCGCTTTGCCCCTGGAGCCGGCGGCCAGTTTCTGGAACATTCTGCGGTAGCTGCTGTCTGTGGGCGCTGCGCCGACGGTCAGTACCGCCACGGCGATGGTGAGGAGGGCGAGAGCGCAATGGACACGACGGCACCACATCTCGGCAGGAATACAGACAAGCTGAAGCAGTTGTCGGTGATCAAGTTCAGCACTGGCGATGTGTGAACAGCTCCGCCTCGCCGTCCTTTTAAACCGCTCTCACCCCGGATCAACGTCATGGGGCGGCTCCCCGGGGAGCAAGAGCGGTTTACGCACACTCCTGTCACATTGTCCGACCTGTGATTCCAGGTGACGGAGACTGAGATAAAGCTGCCTTATCGCGCCGGGCAGTTGGTCCTCTGATGTGTTGGAGCCGCTCCATCGCCAATGAAAGCAGGCGATAGTGGAAACGTGGATAGTGGACAGGCGATAGTGCACATTGTGGATGCGTGCGCTCGGAATGATTTAAGTTTGATTGATGACATTTCAATAATGCAACATAACCGTGTGCTTCTGTGAAATTGATACAAAGACATGCGGAAGAATCCTTGCCCACCCTTTCGTCAGTTTCCATCGTTTTGTTCTCGTTGTGGGCTTTTCTCTACAGTAGATGAATAGGGTCTTTCATGACCAGTTTTTAGATAAGTACGCTGCGGTTCATGATCGGCCGTGGGCGGTCGGGATCTTGAATGTGCAAACACCGAGAGTCGTGGGATCAAAGATCAGCGAAGCTGAGCGGGTAACTGCCATTGATTACTAAGTGTATCGGGCATTAGGAACAGGCTTGGCTGGTGTAGGACCAGACTCATTGAATAAACTGCATGGAAACTGGTCCTTCGTCTATGCCGACCAAGTCGTGCAGAATTATCACAATAAAAACATGGTTTGCAAGTGTCCTGATATCAATGAAACCTGGTATTGGAATGACCCTCCACCATGGTCATACAAGCACAGAATATGTGGAGGGCAGCGATGCTCGGGGCAATGTGCGGGCGCTGCGGGTGCGGGTTTCATGCCCAGAGTCAAGGCCACAACCACCGACCCTTCACCCAACGCCCAACCCGTTCCCACTGCGCTTGCCTGAATCCTGTCTCACACAGAGCAGGCGGCTCAGTTTTACCGCCCCCGACCTGGCGCCAGGGGCCCGGGGGGGATATGAAGGCTTTTCCCAGAGGAAGGATTCGGGACTTGCAGGACCCCCATCCATGTCAGGCCGATGGCTGCTGCAGACGGGGGTCTTTAGGTTTCGGGCAGGTCGGTGCTGAATTATCCCAATAAAAACCCTGACTGGAATCTCAAATTATTTAATCTAAAACACAAAGTGCAGGAAGAACTCAGTGGGTCGGGCAGCACCTATGGAGAGAATGGACAGACCGGGACACACTTCAGACTCTTTTGGTGAAGATTGCAGCTGTGACGACTGTCAGAACTCCCATTCCTTCGCCCCATCGCTGTATGGGACTATCCCTAAAACTCAGCACGGGACAAATACCGAGAACAAGAGCGAGCTGCAGTCTACGAATTATATTCCCACTCTCAGCAAAAAGAACGATAAAATTAAATTCTGGATATAAAACAGATGCTGGAAATGTGAGATAAAACAGAATATATTCGGGCGGTGCTAGTCGGACAGGCAGCGTTTATGCCGAGGAAAGCCCGAGGCGGCCGTGTAGCCCCCGGACTGGGCACGAACATCACCGGCGCCCCCAGAGTCCGTCACATTACGGGAACTTTCAGCGTTTGAAGTGGTAATAAATTCAAATGTGAGGTGTTTCAGAACTGCTTCGAGCCAAGTTAAAGCTTCGCGAAATGAAACAAACGTGTGTGTGTGGTGGGTGGGGGTGGGGTGGGGGGGGGGGGGGGGGGAGGGGGTTGGGGTGAGTGCGAGGGGCTATGGGGTTAGCATCTGAGAGGGTCGGCGTGGCGACCGCAGTCCGGACCGCTGTTCGCAGTGACTTTGCTTCAAACCCGCAGCATTATTCTGCAGGAACGGAGCGTGTCAGGCCGCTGAGTATCCTTGAATACATCAAACCATCATTGTTGTTTAGTTGTCATGTGTTTTGAGAAGATAGTGTGCGCCTATTATCGTGAGCAGACTCCGTCTCCTCCAGCGTCGCTGCAGGCACGGCCGGGCGGAGCCGGCAATGGTTGCGGTGCTAAACCGGCGGCTCGGGGGCTCGGTGCGGGGGAGAGCGCGGGGGCGGGGAGGGGGCGCGGGGGCGGGGTCGCGTGTGGGGTCGGGGCGAGGGTTCAGGGCGGGGGTGGCGGGGGAGGGGTCGGGTAGGGGTGCGGAGTTGGGGCGGGGTCGGGGTGGGGTCGGGGGAAGCGGGGTCGGGTACCGTGGTCTCGTCGGGGCAGGGTGCGGGGTGGGGGTGGAGGGTGCGGGTGTGGTGGAGTCGTGCCGGAATGCGGGGTCGCAGCTGGGTGACGGGTCGGGGAAGCGGGGGGGGGGGGGGGGGGTCGCGGGGTGGGGTCGTGCCAGAATGCTGGGTGACACGGGTCGGGGCAGGATCGGGGGTGGCGGGGGTGGTGGTGTCGGGGCCAGGGCGCTAGTGGCGCCTCTCCCTCCGGCCAGCCACGATGGTGCGGGCACCGCCACACATTGCATCGGAACTGGCATTTATCACAATGACGACTGTCAGCTAGGATAGCCGCGCTGGGCCGAACCATCTAATTCTGTTCTGACTCGGCAGATTATGACATGGACCCTCCCCCTCCCCCTGTTTCTTACCCAGAGATCTATCGCTGAATCCGACTAACAACGTGGTCCGGAGCCGCGGACCCAGATTGAATGGTCAGGACTGTTTAAACTGACCATCATGGTCAGAACACTCCGCGAGTCGGGCAGCATCGGCATGGAGTGGACGAGCTTGTGTACCGCATAGACCACTCTCACCTTACACCAGGCAGAGGAAGTTAGCAAACCACGGCCATGTTCAAACGTTGAACTATTGGTGAGCTGGGTAAAGACGCAAACAGCTTTGGGCCTGAGGTCGCTCAGACCGCACCCTCTCCGGACCCGAACCTGGGACTCGCCCACCGCACCGGGAAAGCAAACGTCCTCTAGACCAGCGTTTATTCCCCATCATTAACTCCTCTCGGGAGGATGCGCCTACTTGAGGAACATAAGAAATAGGGAAGGCCACTCGGCCCTGGCGTGTGCTTTCCCAGCCATGAAGATTCTGGCCGGACCATCACCCCATTACCCGCCCAATCCCTTGTCCCAAAGTTCCCTCCATGTCTAACCCCCTGTCGGCCCGTGACTCGTTCACACCCAGCGCCTGTCTCTGCGCTCCCCGTGGCCGGAGAATTACTCACATCTACTGGGTAAAGGAATCTCTAACCTGAGTGGCCGGTTATTATGAGGCAATGACCCTGGTCCGTAACCTCCAGGGTAAAGGAAACATTCCCATGTTTAACCCGGCCTGAATTCTGAATTTATCAGTGAGCGCGTCTCTTATTCCTCGTCAGGGGTATGTGGACCGGAGTAGATTCTTTGCTGGCGGCCATGGGCTGGATGTTAGCTAGACCACTCTCACTGCCCTATAGACCACTATCACCGCCCCATAGACCACTATCACCGCCCCATAGACCACTATCACCGCCCCATAGACCACTATCACCGCCCCATAGACCACTATCACCGCCCCATAGACCACTATCACCGCCCCATAGACCACTCTCACTGCCCCATAGACCACTCTCACTGCCCCATAGACCACTCTCACTGCCCCATAGACCACTATCACCGCCCCATAGACCACTCTCACCGCCCCATAGTCCACTATCACCGCCCCATAGACCACTCTCACTGTCCTATAGACCACTCGCACTGTCCCATAGACCACTCTCACCGCCCCATAGACCACTCTCACCGCCCCATAGACCACTCTCACTGCCCCATAGACCACTCTCACTGCCCCATAGACTCTCACCGCCCCATAGACCACTCACACCGCCCCATAGACCACTCACACCGCCCCATAGACCACTCACACCGCCCCATAGACCACTCACACTGCCCTATAGACCACTCTCACTGCCCCATAGACCACTATCACCGCCCCATAGACCACTCTCACTGCCCCATAGACCACTCTCACTGCCCCATAGACTCTCACCGCCCCATAGACCACTCACACCGCCCCATAGACCACTCACACCGCCCCATAGACCACTCTCACTGCCCCATAGACCACTCTCACTGCCCCATAGACTCTCACCGCCCCATAGACCAATCTCACTGCCCCATAGACTCTCACCGCCCCATAGACCACTCTCACTGCCCCATAGACTCTCACCGCCCCATAGACCACTCTCACCGCCCCATAGACCACTCTCACTGTCCCATAGACCACTCTCACCGTCCCATAGACCACTCTCACCGCCCCATAGACCACTCTCACCGCCCCATAGACCACTCTCACCGCCCCATAGACCACTCACACCGCCCCATAGACCACTCACACCGCCCCATAGACCACTCTCACTGCCCCATAGACCACTCACACCGCCCCATAGACCACTCTCACTGCCCCATAGACCACTCTCACTGCCCCATAGACTCTCACCGCCCCATAGACCACTCTCACCGCCCCATGGACCACTCTCACTGCCCTATAGACCACTCTCACCGCCCCATAGACCACTCTCACCGCCCCATAGACCACTCTCATTGTCCCATAGACCACTCTCACCGTCCCATAGACCACTCTCACTGCCCCATAGACCACTCTCACTGTCCCATAGACCACTCTCACTGCCCCATAGACCACTCTCACCGTCCCATAGACCACTCTCACCGCCCCATAGACCACTCTCACCGCCCCATGGACCACTCCCACCGCCCCATAGACCACTCTCACCGCCCCATAGACCACTCTCACTGTCCCACAGACCACTCTCATCGCCCCATGGACCACTCTCACCGCCCCATGGACCACTCTCACTGTCCCATAGACCACTCTCACCGCCCCATGGACCACTCTCACTGCCTGTGGACCACTCTCACCGCCCCATGGACCACTCTCACCGCCCCATAGACCACTCTCACCGCCCCATGGACCACTCTCACCGCCCCACAGACCACTTTCACTGCCTATGGACCACTCTCACCGCCCCATGGGCCACTCACACTGCCCCATGGTCCACTCCAACGGTCCCAAGAACCACTCTCACTGTTCCATAGACCACTCCTACTGCCCTGCGGACCGAACGCACTGCCCCATGGACCACTCTCACTGTCCATAGACACCCACTCCCCCGAGTATAGCAGCAAAGAGGTCCTTCTGCAGTTGTCTAGGGCCCTGGTGAGACCACATCTGGAGTATTGTGTGCAGTTTTGGTCTCCTAATTTGAGGAAGGACATCCTTGCTATTGAGGCAGTGCAGCGTAGGTTCACGAGGTTAATCCCCGGGATGGCGGGACTGTCATATGAGGAAAGCTTGGAAAGACTGGGCTTATATTCACTGGAGTTTAGAAGGATGAGAGGGGATCTTATAGAGACATATAAAATTATAAAATTATAAAAGGACTGAACAAGCTAGATGCAGGAAAAATGTTCCCAATGTTGGGGGAGTCCAGAACCAGTGGCCACAGTCTAAGAATAAAGGGGAGGCCATTTAAAACTGAAGTGAGAATAAACTTTTTCACCCAGAAAGTTGTGAATTTGTGGAATTCTGTGCCACAGAGGGCAGTGGAGGCTAATTCACTGGATGGATTTAAAATAGAGTTAGATAGAGCTCTCGGGGCTAGCGGAATCGAGGGATATGGGGAGAAGGCAGGCACGGGTTACTGATTGGGGATGATCAGCCATGATCACAATGAATGGCAGTGCTGGCTCGAAGGGCCAAATGGCCGCCTCCTGCACCTATTTTCTATGTTTCTATGTGTCTTGTAATGAGGGTGTACACGACACCCAGTTCCCAGCTCCAGCTGCCCGGCATAGATACGTTGGCCATTGGTCTGCAGGATGTCCACACCCGCTGACACTAACCAATATCCCCATCGTTCACAGATACCCACCCTTTCCGTTTCTTTGTGCTGAGGGTCAGCTTTGAGCGGGGAGTTCCCGGATTCGACCCGAATACTTAGAAAGGACCAGCGATGTCAGCAGGGTGTCTGGGGCCGTGGTTCCCAGCTGCTGCCGCTCATGTGTTCAGGTGGTAGGGGTTAGAGTCGAGTTGTCCGTGTACCGCCGAGCGTTTGGTGAACAGACCACATGGGAGGCACGTAGTGCTGGCAGTGGGGGGGGGGTCATCTTTAGGGCGGCGGATGGGGTCTTTATCCCGAATAGGGTTGAGCATTCTGAGAGTTGATGGTCTCTCTCGCGATCCAAGTGAGGATCGTTCCCCCATCTGGTGCTTTGCCGAAGGTGAGCGGAGCGTAGGGAACGGACTGGAGGTCTGGTCAGAACTGCCAGCCGGTGAGTCGGTGGCCGCAAGTTCCCAGCTCCCTCTGGCTCCCGCAAACACGTGGTTGTGTCGCTGTAGGTTGTTGAGCGGTGACGGCGATGTTTTTTAATGCCTTCTTGTCGTTCCTTACAGTGAAGACTGATGCCTTTAGTTAATTGTCCAGTTAGTCGTGCATTTTAAACAGTTGTGACCAGACCTCCACTCCGTTCCCGACGCTCCGCGCTCTGAACTCGGCTTCACTTTAACACCCCCTTCACTCCAGAAATGCACCCCAACACCAGCCTGGTTTCCGCATGAACACCTCTTGACGATTTCCCCATTTTTTTGCCCCAGAACTTCGCACATTTCCGGCATTTACATTTTTATTTCCCAGAAAACAAATTAGTCTGCTTTCTTGCCAATTGTAAAACCAGAGCTCACGTGTTAATTGAACAGTTTTGTGTTCTTGTTTGTTTACTGCAGAGCTCCTGAATTTTATTACCCGCGCCGCAACCCGGCTTCACAACCCAAGGGGGAGTTTAGGAAATTGATTTAGCTTTTTATTTGGTCCAAGTTGTGAGCAGAGGGGTCACCAGAACGGTGTGCTGCGCATCCCGGGTCCGGTGCAGGTCAAGGCGGGTCAAGGCAGGTCAAGGCAGGTCAAGGCGGGGAGTCGGTACTTGAACGGGTTTACGATGGTAACGTGCCGGCACCGGGCAGCCTAGCGCAGCCCCAGACCCCGAAGCGGAACCATCCCCTGAAAGTCAGTCTCAGCTCGAAACCACGATCTGCCGAATCTCACCGGCCAGTACCCAAGAGTGTAAACCGGAATCAAACCCTGGGTTAAGGAATGTAACCATTTTTTTTATTGCACAGAGAAAGAATAAAGACAGGAGTGATGGAGGTTCAATTTCCCCAAGGACAAACGCAAATGTGTATAGTCGGGCGGGTGGGTGTAGGGGCTGGTGGGGGCGCCGGGGTGGCGGGTGATGGGCGCCGGGGTGTAGGGGCGGGTGGGCAGGGTGGGCCCGGACGGGCGGTACACCGGGGTGTCCGGGCGGGGCTCCGCCTCGCTGTGTTAACACAATGTGTAGGTTTTCCAGAAGAAGTGTATACAATCCTTCCGCATCCTCGCTCCCGGCGGACCAGACTGGAGTTCAGGCGGTGTGTCGTATTCGGCTGGAATCACGGTGTCGGGGGAGGCCACTTGCCCGGCCTCGCCGCCGGCCTCGGCGACCACCCGGAGCAGACGGAGCACGGCGTCGTCCTGCGGGGGAAGCAATGATATGGGTTGAGTTGCAGCCGCCGACCACAGCGCCGTACACCGCGGCACCAAGTCCCTCCCTCCACAGCGCCGTACACCGCGGCTCAAAGCCCCCCCCCCCTCCACAGCGCCCTCCTTCCAAAGCGCCCCCTCCACAGCGCCCTCCCTCCTCAGCGCCGTACACCGCGGCACCAAGCTCTCCCTCCCTCCCTCCACAGCGCTGTACACCGCGGCTCCAAGCCCTCCCTCCACAGACGCTGCCCAACCAGCGGAGTTTGCCACCCTACTCCCTTCTACTTTAGAGTTACCCGGACAGGGTCGACCCGAATTACCACCTGAACATCCCCCAACCAGACCCAACTCTCCAACCTCACTCACTAACCCACTCAATCCACACAGCCCACTCCCACCTGCCCGTCTTTGGTCCATATCCCTCCAAACCTGTCCTATCCATGTACCTGTCTCACTGTTTCCTAAACGTTAGGATGGTCCCAGCCTCAACTCCCTCATCTAGCAGCTCGTTCCATGCACCCACCACCCGTTCTGTGAAAAAAATTACCCTTCAGATTCCCATCAAATCTTTTCTGCTTCACCATCAACCTATGTTCTCTGGTCCTCGGTGCACCTACTCTGGGCAAGAGACTCTGTGCATCTACACGATCTATTCCACTCATGATTTTATACAACTCTATAAGATCACCCGTCATCCTCCTCCGTTCCAAGAAATAGAGACCCAGCCTACTCAACCTCTCTCTCTCGCTCATACCCTCTAATCCTGGCTACCTCCTCATAAATCTTCTCTGTTCCCTTTCCAGCTTGACAACGTCTTTCCTATAACATGGCGCCCAGAACTGAACACAATACTCTAAATGCGGCCTCACCGACATCTTACACAACTGCAACATGACCTCCCATATTCAATACTCTGGCTGATGAAGGTCAATGTGCCAAACAACTTTTTGACCTCCTTATCTACCTGCGACTCGACCTTCAAGGAACTATGCACCTGCACTCCATATCCCTCTGTTCCACCAACACTACACAGAACCCTACCATTCACTGTGTAGGTCCTTAGACTTTCCAAAATACAACACCTCACATTTCTCTGTATTAAATTCCATTAACCATTCCTCCGCCCACCTGGCCAATCGATCAAGATCCTGCTGCAATTGTTCACAACCATCTTCACGATCTGCAAAACCACCCACTTTTGTGTCATCAGCAAACTTGCATAATCTTGCCATGGAGATTGATGTAGATGACAAACAGCAACGGGACCAGCACTGGACCCCGAGGCACCAGTCACAGGCCTCTAGTCAGAGAAACAACCCTCCATCATCACCATCTCCCTTCCACGAAGCCAATTTTAGAAACATAGAAAATAGGTGCAAGAGGAGGCCATTCGGCCCTTCGAACAAGCACCGCCATTCATTGTGATCATGGCTGATCATCCCCAATCAGTGACCCGTGCCTGCCTTCTCCCCATATCCCTTGATTCCACTAGCCCCTAGAGCTCTATCTAACTCTCTTTAAAATGCATCCAGTTTTCATTCAATTTTCTATAATAATAATAATAATAATTCATTTATTTTATATAGCGCCTTATCGCATGCTCAAAGCGCTTTACAAAAACAATTAACATAGAAACAAACAGACAAACTATCCTGACGGAAAAGCGGCGAATACACAACGCCAGCGTCCTCTCAGTCGGGGTCCGGCAGTAGACATCAAAAAGCACAAGACACACAGATATAATTTTTTACACAAAACAGCCATCACAGTGATTGCTCTAGGCATACCCTCACTGTGATGGAAGGCAAAGTCTTATCTCCTCCTCATTCTTCTCCCGTGGTGCCACGAGGTGATCGAAGCTCCCAACTTTTTGAAGCCTCCACCGGGCGATGGAAAGTCCCAGGGCCCAGCCGAGCAGGCGGATGAAAGTCCTGAGCCCCCACCGGGCGATGGAAAGTGCTGCGGCCGAGCCACGCAGGGTGATGAAGGGCCTGCGGGCGGGTCGATCGTACCTCGCGCTTCGGGGCGGTCGAAGCTGCTACGGCTGGAGCTCCCAAAAGCCAGTCGCCAGCCAGGGACCTGCGAATTCCCGATGTTGCGGTCTGCAGGGCCCACGGCCGAAGCCTCCGAGATGGTAAGTCCAGGCCCTGCGACCGGAGTCTTCGAGGTCGATCCCAGCTGGAGGCCGCCGACTCCACGATGTTAGGCCGTAGCGCGAACGGAGATACGACACGGTAAAGGTCGCATCTCCGTTGAGGAGGAGATTTGAAAAAAGGTTTCCCCCAACCCCCCCCACCACCCCCCACATGCACAAAGTTAAAAAATAAAACAAAACGTACATTTAACGACGACAATGACAAAAAAAAGAAGAAAAAAAGAGCTATCTCTCTTTGGATCCTATGCGATCGAACCTTCTAGAGCAGCCTACCAGGTACCATCTTGCAATTCTTATTTCATTGTGATCTTTCCAAGTGACCGCCACACATTTTTTTGCTATTGCTATTGCTATTTTGAGAAATCTTTCCTGATATTTATCTAAAATTAATCTTGGTAATATTCCTTTAGTATCTCCCAATAAAAACAACCTTGAATCCAATGGTATGGTCTTATTCATCAATTGTTCCAAAAAGTTTTTTAGGTCTTTCCAAAAAGGAGTTACCTTCGGACATGCCCATGTGGAGTGTAAAAAAGTACCCACATCCTGGTTGCATCTAAAACAAATTTCAGGTAAATTTGGATTTAAATTGTTTAATTTTTTCGCAGTTAAATATAGTTGATGTAAAAAAATGTATTGTACTAAACTATATATCACATTAATAGTATTTTTCATACTTTCTAAACACAATCTTTCCCAACTTGGTTCATCAATGCTAATATTCAGATCTGTTTCCCATCTTTGTCTTGATTTTTGAATTCCTGTCTTTGGACTAGATTTTTGTAACAATTTATACATTGAAGATACAATTTTTTTAGTTCCCTTGCCCTGAATCAGGGATTCAATTCCTTTAATTTGAAATAAAAACATTGAATTACCTAACTTTTCCCTTAAATAAGATTGTAATTGATAATAGAAAAAAATACTATTCCCTGGACACCACGGATACCCACACCTGGTGCAAACCTTCTTTTCCGACCAAGAGCCTCAATTTCTCCCATCCAGGATTCCTTACTCCTACTGAGGCCTTCAACTTTCACTATTAAAAACATCACACTTTCTGGACTCCATTTGCCTTCAAACAACCTACCCCAATCAACCATTGCGAGTTCTTGACTAATACCATACAAGTTGGCATTAACCCAATTTCTAGCTTTAATTTATGTCCACCCAGCCCTTATACCTACCTATTTTGAATGTAATTTAACAGTGGTCGCTGGTCCCAAAAGGCCTGCCACTGACAGTTCAGATACTTCTCCTTTCCAATCCATAAGAGTACATCAGCTTTGCGCTCTCCCCTGTAGCCTGCTCTCCATATTGCCAGAAGAAACGTTCTTGAACACATTGGACAAATTCCACCCATCTAAGCCTTTGCACTGTACCTTATGTCCCATAACACCATCCTTAATACAGATTTGCTCAAAATTATCTACGTACTCCTCTCAGGTCTCAACCGTCTTCCACGATGAAGCTGGTGAATACTAACGATACGTTTTCATTTCGGACCTCGCCCACATCACTTGTCTCGACACAAGCCTGATCCCTTCGGTACCTAAATGAACCAATTCTTCCCGGCTACCATCTTATTTCCTGATATACATAATATCTCGGATTGTCCTTAATCCTAGTTGCCAACGGTATTTATTTTTTTCTCCTAATTTCTTTCTTGAGTTCTATCCTACACAGTACATAATCCTTCAGGAGATTCCCCCTAAAGCAGTTATCTATACTTGCCATTTTTGCCTTTCATGTTGTCTCTGACGTCTTACAAAGCCCCGCTGGTCCGCTGTCATTTTACCTACAAGCATTTGCCCCATATCTAAACTTGATAGGAGCTATTAAAATCAGCCTTCATCCAATTCCAGACGTCAAGGTGAGGGCCACCCTCTCCCCTTACATAACTGCGTTATTGTTACCGTTCCGAACCATTCCCGCGTCGACACTTCCACCAATTGCCCTGCATTGTTTTCGAAGATAATAGGATACCTGCCCCGTCGAGGAGGATTTCTCTACAGATTGTCTCAGGGAGGTCTCTTGGACACACTTGACAAGCCCTCTTCTCAGCCCTCTTTCTGTGCTGTAGTGTTCTATATTTCCCGTTCTTAACCCCCCCCCCCCCCCCCCTGCAACGAGGCAGTCCCGGGTAACACTGGGGGAGTTGGAATGCTTCTGAATTTATCCAGACCATTTTGTCTTTGAAGAAATAGACAATATGCTCAGCAGCCGAATGTGAAACAAAACAATATCAACATTTCATTCCACAGTGGAACATTTATGTTGTAAACGAATGGGTTTGAACAAACATACACAGATGTTATCTATTTCAGATATTCAATGACACTGGCAACACTGGTAAGTGTGCAATATAAGATTTCAGTAAAACAACATGTTTATTCCTTTGTGAAATAGCAGGCACATTCCAATTCTGAAGGATATATTGGGGGGGGGGGGGGGGGGACGAGAACAAGAAAACGGGCGGAAAAATAACATGAGATCCTGATTTCGAAATTTATGAAGTCAATTTTCCATGTTGCCTCGCAGTGATGCGGATATCGTGGATGTAAATGTAATTTAATGCAATTCTAACAGGGAACAAACTATTAAACCTTCATTTACCGATTTTATAAAATTGAATTGTTGTAAATTTTTCATTGGTATAAGATGTTAAATATTCCTACATGTTTGTTGTGAATGTTAGGATCTACTTCTCACAGAATCTCCTTGGGAATCAGGAATAACATATTTCATCCGAGCTGACCAGCAGGATGGGAGTTATCACACAAGATGTGCTTTACAGAGAGTCGCGGGAGTAAATCTGCAGGGGAATTATAGACGTACACAAAACAGGTAAAGCGCTGATCAGGGGAAAGTTGCCCGGTGAAGTTTCACATTAAAGCGAAGAGGAAAGAAGGAAGACATTTCTGAGAATGTGCCAGGGAGGATTCTTGAGTTATATGTTTCCACCCAATAAGACGGAGTCATTTCTGGATCTAGTTCTGGGGAATGAAATGGGCCAAGAAAGCAAAGAGTGGGGATAAATGGGTCCCTTTCGGAATGGCAGGCAGTGACCAGTGGGGTACCGCAAGGTTCGGTGCTGGGACCCCAGCTATTTACGATATACATTAATGACTTAGACGAAGGGATTAAAAGTACCATTAGCAAATTTGCAGATGATACTAAGCTGGGGGGTAGTGTGAATTGTGAGGAAGATGCCATAAGGCTGCAGGGTGACTTGGACAGGTTGTGTGAGTGGGCGGATACATGGCAGATGCAGTTTAATGTAGATAAGTGTGAGGTTATTCACTTTGGAAGTAAGAATAGAAAGGCAGATTATTATCTGAATGGTGTCAAGTTAGGAGGAGGGGGAGTTCAACGAGATCTGGGTGTCCTAGTGCATCAGTCAATGAAAGGAAGCATGCAGGTACAGCAGGCAGTGAAGAAAGCCAATGGAATGTTGGCCTTCGTAACAAGAGGAGTTGAGTATAGGAGCAAAGAGGTCCTTCTACAGTTGAACCGGGCCCTGGTGAGACCGCACATGGAGTACTGTGTGCAGTTTTGGTCTCCAAATTTGAGGAAGGATATTCTTGCTATGGAGGGCGTGCAGCGTAGGTTCACTAGGTTAATTCCCGGAATGGCGGGACTGTCGTATGTTGAAAGGCTGGAGCGATTGGGCTTGTATACACTGGAATTTAGAAGGATGAGGGGGGATCTTATTGAAACATATAAGATAATTAGGGGATTGGACACATTAGAGGCAGGAAACATGTTCCCAATGTTGGGGGAGTCCAGAACAAGGGGCCACAGTTTAAGAATAAGGGGTAGGCCATTTAGAACGGAGATGAGGAAGAACTTTTTCAGTCAGAGAGTGGTGAAGGTGTGGAATTCTCTGCCTCAGAAGGCAGTGGAGGCCAGTTCGTTGGCTGCTTTCAAGAGAGAGCTGGATAGAGCTCTTAAGGATAGCGGAGTGAGGGGGTATGGGGAGAAGGCAGGAACGGGGTACTGATTGAGAGTGATCAGCCATGATCGCATTGAATGGCGGTGCTGGCTCGAAGGGCTGAATGGCCTACTCCTGCACCTATTGTCTATTGCCTATTGTCTATAAATTTCGGCTGGGGAGGAGTGAGTATCTATCATGGGTTGCGTGGTAAGGCAAGAAGCAACAAGGTACGATCGTCGACGTTGGATGAGGCCTGGCTTGATTAAGATTGGGTGCAATCTGGAGATGGAAAATTTAACAAAAGCCGCAAGGGTTACCTGCAAACGGGAGATGTTGCCTTACACCTGTAACCCTCCACTCCCACAGGGCGGCGTTCGGGAAGAACCCTCAGAGATTCTTGAGTGAGAAAGCGAGAGAATGTGATGGAATCAAGAAGTCCGGCGATTGGAAGCAGGGGAGGGTTTGAGTTGAATTTAGTCAAAGATTTCGGCAACTTTCGAAAGCTGACATCAAGCACTGTAACCACAGGGGCAACTGGTGAGCGGGAGCAGGACGGGGAGAAGAGAACCATATACACTGCGTGGAGCGAAACCTCACAACTCCTGCAACTTCTTCAGTACTTTGGTTATGGGCAGCGCCAAGAAACGGCGCCACCATAATCACAGGCTACACTTTGAATAAAAGCAGAAAATGCTGGAAATACTCAGGTCAGGCCGCACACGTGTGAAGAGAAACAGTCAACTGGTTGAAGACCCTTGGTCAGAGAGGTTTGTGGACCTGTTTCTCGCCTTACGCGCTGAGCTTTTCCAACAGTTTCCGATTTATTATTGTAGACACCCTGACCTCCTCACGTTTGCCATTCTCACGTTGCCGTTGCGTGAGGAGGAACATGATGCAAATAAGAAGCGGCCTGGATATCGCCAGAGGGGCGGGGAAAGTGGGGGAGTAATTCGGACAAGAGAGGACTGTGACGGTCCAGATCTCGGCACGGCAGCTGCGGCCGCTCGGTGTTGCTACTCCGCTGGACTGTCAGATGTCCACCTATACTCGCGTCTCACTGTGTCCTCACTACTGGCCCAGGCAGCATTAGCATTTTATTCTCAGCTCTTGAAGGTGATTGTTAAGCCTGCACCCAACCCCACCCATACCCCCCCCCCCCCCCCCCCCACCCACCCACAGACATGTCGCCCCTTCATCAGCTGGGACCAACGCTGCCGGCAGCGCTGCTGCTGCTGTCGTTTGTCGTTTGCTCAGAAATGTCACGGGGTGTTGGACTTTTTAATCACCGGCCACTGTAGTTTCCAGTCACCAGAGTCTGCTCTGAGCTGTGTGAGCCGACATTACCAATGAGTTGAGCGCAGTCAGCGCGGCCTCTCTTACCTGGGCTATAGATGACTGCTGAGCCATGCCGTACCGGCCGCCTGCTGGAGCCGAGGCAGTCGGGTACACCGACAGGGCGATCAGTAGCGAGGCGAGGGCGCTAGCACCACGGCACCACATCATGGGGCAGAGGATGTTTCAGCGCTGCGGTCGAGGATAGCTCTTCTCTTTTTAAACCCAGTCCCGCATCAGCGGGGCCGCTGGAAACTTCCCATCTGTTTGCCCTTTCGCATCAATTGTTAAAAATAACGACCATCTCCGACCTGGCATCTGTGCGGCCGAGATGACCTCGCCCTGCATGGCTGCATAAGATAAGTCCTGGTAGACCGCCAACTCGCAGCAACGAACTCGACGCTCGGAAACAACCCGGGCGCGTCCGGCTAAATGACCCGCGCCGGTCCGCGACATTTCTCTCACACCTGAGGTACCGTATATCAGCATGGTGACCTCCACAGACAAGTCCGCCTTCCGACTTGTCGGCCCTCTTGTCCTGCCAACCCACTCCCTGACTCCAGGCCAAAGAATAATAAATCGAGTACCTCTAGTCCCACAAAGGCAGCTAAATATTCAGCATTAAAAGCACAGGGAACTAATTACCAAAAAAAGAATATCAATTGAAAACTCACTTTGGAGTTGCGGGTTTGTGAGAAGCAGATTGGGTCACTTCAGGAACGGGCATTGCCCATTCCCCCGCCAACGAGTATCAAGTCTGACCTGACCTCCAACTGCTTCCCGCTGAGGCCCAGACACGGGGCGTCGGCTGGAGAATCTTTGTTCGTTCGGCCTGGGCCAAGCTCTGCCGGACCGCAATTATCGGAACTAATCATTTGTCTCTGAATAATTTGAGGGCGTGCAGCGTAGGTTCACTAGGTTAATTCCCGGAATGGCGGGACTGTCGTATGTTGAAAGGCTGGAGCGATTGGGCTTGTATACACTGGAATTTAGAAGGATGAGGGGGGATCTTATTGAAACATATAAGATAATTAGGGGATTGGACACATTAGAGGCAGGAAACATGTTCCCAATGTTGGGGGAGTCCAGAACAAGGGGCCACATTTTAAGAATAAGGGGTAGGCCATTTAGAACGGAGATGAGGAAGAACTTTTTCAGTCAGAGAGTGGTGAAGGTGTGGAATTCTCTGCCTCAGAAGGCAGTGGAGGCCAGTTCGTTGGATGCTTTCAAGAGAGAGCTGGATAGAGCTCTTAAGGATAGCGGAGTGAGGGGGTATGGGGAGAAGGCAGGAACGGGGGACTGATTGAGAGTGATCAGCCATGATCGCATTGAATGGCGGTGCTGGCTCGAAGGGCTGAATGGCCTACTCCTGCACCTATTGTCTATTGTCTATATAGTTGAGTGAGAGGGAGGGAAAGCAGAGAACGGGGGGGGGGGGGGTAGAGGAGGGAGAGAGGAAAGGGCGAAAGTACTGGAGAGAGGGAGAAAGGAAGGGAGGGGGAAGGGAGGAGGGGAGGGAGGGGGAGGGAGGGGGGAGGGAGGAGGGGAGGGAGGGGCGGAGGGAGTGAGGAGAGGGAAGAGGAGAGGGAGAGAGCAAGGTAGGGATGGGGAGGAAAGTAGAGAGGGAGAAAGGGAGAGAGGGAGGCAAGGAGGGAGGGGATCGGGAATAGGTTTGTATAAAGATGTGACAATCGGTCGCACTTTTGTGTAAGTATTTTGCCCAAACATCGACGCTTTTAAACTTAAATCCATATTTTAAATTCCACTTTGTAGCGAGATGCCCCCAGTGGCATCCCAAGGGCTCGCCAAGGACCAGTCAGCGAAAACAAAAGGGCAAAGCGACGGGGCGGAAAATGTAAATGGAAATCAGGAGCCCGTGTCAAAGAAAATGTCGATCTTCCAACCCATTAAACAATCTCTCGATGCTCAATTAAACAAAACGGGCTTGAGAAAGCTCCGTATAAACACACCTGCTCTCGTTAACAAACGACTGGTGCTTTCATTAAACAATATTGAACGTGGCTAATTTCACCACCGACCCATTAAATGTATCTGCTTCACTGAACGATATTTATCCCTGAAACAAGCCGTGCCATCCATCCGAGCGGCGAGCGGCAAGTCGGCCACATCCAGCAAGCAGTAAGCGTTATTCTTCAAACCCCGAAATATACCGACCCTGAAGGTGTGACTCTACCCAGGGGTACAGTCCCTGAAGGTGTGACTCTATCCAGGGTACAGTCCCTGAAGGTGTGACTCTATCCAGGGTACAGTCCCTGAAGGTGAGGCTCTATCCAGGGTACAGTCCCTGAAGGTGTGACTCTACCCGGGGTACAGTCCCTGAAGGTGTGACTCTATCCAGGGTACAGTCCCTGAAGGTGAGACTCTACCCAGGGTACAGTCCCTGAAGGTAGAACACGCCTGGGGTACAGTCCCTGAAGGTGTGACTCTACCCAGGGTACAGTCCCTGAAGGTGTGACTCTACCTGGGGTACAGTCCCTGAAGGTGTGACTCTTCCCGGGGTACAGTCCCTGAAGGTGTGACTCTACCCGGGGTACAGTCCCTGAAGGTGTGACTCTACCCGGGGTTCAGTCATTGAAGGTGTGACTCTACCTGGGGTACAGTCCCTGAAGGTGTGACTCTACCCGGGGTTCAGTCATTGAAGGTGTGACTCTACCTGGGGTACAGTCCCTGAAGGTGTGACTCTACCCAGGTTACAGTCCCTGAAGGTGTGACTCTACCCAGGGTACAGTCCCTGAAGGTGTGACTCTACCCAGGTTACAGTCCCTGAAGGTGTGACTCTACCCAGGGTACAGTCCCTGAAGGTAGAACACGCCCAGGGTACAGTCCCTGAAGGTGTGACTCTACCCGGGGTACAGTCCCTGAAGGTAGAACACGCCCAGGGTACAGTCCCTGAAGGTGTGCCTCTACCCGGGGTACCATCTCTGTGGGTGTGACACTCCCTAGGGCAGGGTAGCGGAAAAGACGGGTTAGAAAGCACCCTTCATACTAATAGTGTGATAGAGTGATACAGTGTGGAAACAAGCCCTTCGGAACAACTTGCCCATGCGGCCCAACATGTCTGAGCCACACTAGTCACATCTGCCCGCATGTGGTCCATATTCCTCCAAATCTGTCTGATCCATGTACCTGTATAACTGTTTCTTAAATGTTGGAAAAGTCCCAGCCTCAACTACTTCCTCTGGCAGTTTGTTCCACACACCCATCACCATTTGATTGAAAACGTTACCCCTCTGTTTCCTATTAGATCTTTGCCCCTTTACCTTAAACCTATGTCCTGTGGTCCCTGATTCACCTACTCTGGGCAAGAGATTCTGTGCATCTAACCGATCTATACCTCTCATGATTTTATACACCTCCATAAGATCACCCCTCATCCCCCTGGGCTCGAAGGAATAGAATCACAGCCTACTCAATTTCTCCCCACAGCTCAGACCATCAAGTCCTCGCAACATCCTCGTAAATCTTCTCTGTCCCCTTTCCAGCTTGGCCACATCTTTCCTATAGCATGGTGCCCAAAACTGAACATAATACTCTAAATGCGGCCTCACCCACGTCTTATACAACTGCAACATTACCTCCCAACTTCTATACTTAATACTCTGGCTGATGAAGACCAAGATGCCAAAAGTCATTTTGATCACCCAATGTATGTGCGACTCCACCTTCAAGGAAATGTGCATCTGCGCTCCTAGATCCCTCTGCTCTACAACGCCACCCCAGAGCCCAACCATTCATTGTTTATGTTCTGACCATGTTGGACTTCCCAAAATGTAACACCTCACATTTCTCTCTATTAAATTCCATCAACCATTCCTCAGCCCACCTGACCAATCGATCAAGACCCTGGTGCAATTTTTCACAACCATCTTCACTCTCTGCAAAAACACCTACTTTTGTTAATATTGCCTTGTATGTTCTCATCCAAATCATTGACGTAGATGACAAACAGTAATGCGCCCAGCATCAAATCCTGAGGCATACCACTAGTCATTGGCCTCGAGTCTGAAAATAATCTTCCAGCATCACCCTCTGCTTCCTTCCATGAAGCCAATTTGCTATCCATTCAGCTATCTCTCCTTGGATGCCATGCGATATAACCTTCCAGAGGAGCCTACGAGCAGAACCTTGTTGAACGCCTTACTGAAGTCCATGTACACAACATCTACAGCTCTGCTCTCATCAACCTATTTGGTCATGTCTTCAAAAAAATCAATCAGATTTGTGAGACACGACCTCCCACGTACAAAACCATGCTGACTATCCCTAATCAGCCCTTGCCCATCCAAATGCCTGTATATCCTATCCCTCAGAATACTCTCCAGTAACTTACCAACTACAGATGTTCAGCTCACAGGCCTATAATTCACAGCATTTCCCCTGCAGCTCTTCTTGAATAGAGGCACAACATTTGCCCCCCTCCAGTCTCTCTTGTATTTAAAGAGGACTCGTAAATTTAAACCAGGGCTCCCGCAATTTCCTCTTTAGTTTCCAACGATGTCCTCATATTCATCCAATCGGGCTCTGGAGATTTGTCTACCTTCATACACGATAGTACCTTCAGCAACCCTTCGACCGACCCACTGAATGCTCTCAAGACAATTTCATTGACTGCCCCAAGTTCCTCCGTAAATACCGAGGAGAAATATTCATTGAGGACCTCACCCGTCTCCTGTGGCTCCACACTGAGGTGACCACTTTGATTACTGTGAGGTCCCAGTCTCTCTCTAGTTACCCCTTTCCTTCCTACATACTTATAAAATCTCTTGGGGTCGGCCTTAATGCTATCTGCCAAAGCTATCTCTTGATCCCTTTTTGCCCTTCTAATTTCATTTTTTACTTCGCTCCTTTGTTCCCTAAACTTCTCCAGAGATACACTTGATCCCAGTTGTCTATACCTGTCCCATGCGTCCTTCTTATTCTTGACCAATGCCTCAATTTCTCTCGTCAGTCAAGCTTCCTTCCACAAGCCTGCCTTGCCCTTCACTCTAACAGAGACGTGTTTATCCTGGGCTTTTGTCAGCACACTTTTAAAAACATCCTACTTCTTTCATGTTCCTTTCCCCTCAAACAACCTGGTCCACTCAACTTAAGCGAGACCTTCTCTCATACCCTCAAAGTTGGCCTTACCCCAATTTAGCATTTTAACACTTGGGCCCTCTTTGTGCCTGTCGATATATATCTTGCACCTAATCCAACAGTGGCAACTGGTCCCAAAAGGCTTCTCTACAAGCACTTCATTCACTTGCCCGTGTCAATTTTCCAGGACCAGATCAAGCGTTGTCCTCTCACGTGTGGGCCCCTCTACATATTGCTGGGGAAAACTCTCCTGAACACCTTTGAGAAATTCCACCCCATCCAGGGCCTGATTAAGCTCGTGCAGGGCTCGTGGCATTTGTTATAAAGGGGCCTTACATTTAAAAAACACATAAATATTAAAACAGAAATTATTTACTTTTTCAATTTCAAATGTCAAACTACAATTTAAAAGTCACATGTTCTAGATTTAGCATGAGCAAATTTGTTGATGTTGGAAATGTCTATTTCGAGGTAGAAGTTCATGTTCAATGCTCATTAGAGTGAGATTGTTCAATCTGTGTTGACCCATGGTGCTCCTTAGTTCATTTTTAATCCTTTTCAGTTTTGAAAATGAGCATTTTCCACTGCAGTTGGTAACCATGAGTGACAAATAGATGCGCAAGGCATTTTCTACATTTGGAAAACAAGACTCCAAAGAATTGTCAGTTATCAAACAGTAAAGGGCCTGTTCCACTTTGGCGATTTTTTAGGCGACTGCCGGCGACTGTCAAAGTCATAGCAGATCTCCAAAAAAAATAACCGTACGACAATGTCCACGACAAGCTGAGACAACCTACCACATAGGCGACGGCAAGCTGACAAAAACCGGCGGCTCAGTCTTCGCTGCCTAGGACGTCCATTACGACAGGGACCACGGCAAGCAAGACAACCAACGACAACCTGCACTTATGTGGAGGTGTCACAAGCACAACTCACACGTGAACAAACCGACAGCAAGGTCCGTCCAGTGACATTTTGCTTTTGTTTGAAGTGCCCATTTAAAAAAAATCAGTTTTAAAAAAAATCACAAAGATCAACTTTATTCATCAACAATTTTTTCCTCTGAAAGATGTAAAACTGCATGCATCGCAGACTCCGCCCACAATCCACACCTGGCTGTTGCAGCTGCTTTCAGTGGACGGGTTTAGACCACAGATGTCATGCTCGGAGGCAGCATTGACGTGTGAAAAGGGCTGGCCGGACCTTGCTGTCCTCATGGTCAGGTGTGCATTTCCCCTACAAACAACACAGCAGTAAAACTCAGTATATCTCTTTAGGAGTGTCTGTCTATGTCTGAGCATTGGCCTTTAATAAACGTCGTGAAATGCCTGTGTATGTGCTTGCCTCATTGATCTAAACAAATAAAGAGTTCTCTTAGCTCAGCGCGTGTGTCAGCGTTTGATTTTAATGGTCAAAATGAATGCTAATAGAATCTGTGAATAACATGTAATGATAAAGTACAGGTGACAGCCTTGCGTACCTGGGGACAGCGTGCGACAGCGCCCGCTGCAATAAGCTACGGTGCCGGGCGACAAGCCAGCTGGCGCCGAGAAATTTCAAACCGGATGAAATCTTCGCGACGCGCCGAGATCCACTACGATTCTTTGAAGATTCCCCACGATCATGCCAGCGACACTCCGGCGAACTGTGGGGACAGCCTAGTCGCCATCTGTCGCCTTAACATCGCCTAAGTGGGACAGGCCCTTGAGTCGCCGGTTTTCGTCAGCTTGCCATCGCCTATGTGGTACGTTGTCTTACCTTGTCGCGGGCATTGTCGTGGTCATTGTCGTGGACATTGTCGTACGGTTATTTTTTTGGCGATCTGCTACGACTTTGACAGTCGCCGGCAGTCGCCTAAAAATTCGCCAAAGTGGGACAGGCCCTAAAAGGTCTTGTTCAGCGTTAATATGAGAAACAAGATCAGCTTTCAACAGTTCAGTAAACTGCACAAATTCTTCACCAAGACTTTCTTCCAGACCTTCCGGATATGATTTGAATTGATTTGATGACCTCTTTACAATTTCTTCAGGTGTAAACGACTGTAACTGATGAAGGAATCCAAATACACCATTCACCTTTTGATAAGCTTTCCAGCGTTTTGACAGGGCAGAAAGAAAGCTATCATTAATGGCAAGAAATGTTCGGCTTTTAAACTTCTGAGAAGGCGTTTGAGATTCAACAAGTGGATCAAGAGTGCTGGAACCACTGAAATCATCAAATGCGGGATTTTGCTTGTGTTCTCTTCGAGTTTGTTGTTGATAATCTTCACACTCAGTCAGATCCTTGGCTTTTTGCTCAATGTCTGAAAAAGAAGACGGCTTAGCTTGAATATATCCATGCAAGGATTCATAGCGTGCAGAAGCTGTTCAAGTCTTGACCAGAAGATTGCAAAGAAGCACTGGTCATTTGAAAACACTGTAATACATGATCCCACAATATGACCATTATTCCTGTTTCCAACTTCATCATGGTTGAAAGTAGTCCACGAGCCTGTTGTTTATACTCTGCCGTATGATCATTTTTATTTGAAATGTCTTATTGCAGAAAAGCTGTGTAAAGGTGCTTTTGTTGCATCTGCACAAGCTGACCACCTGGAATCTGACATTCTTTTCAGAATGGGCGAATGAACGCTACCATCAGATAATGCAGCAGAAAGGAGATCCCACTAATAAGTAGAAGCAGAAAAAAAATGTGTACAGGGTTTCTACAAAGTCAGAGAAACAGAGAAACAGAGAAACAGAGAAACAGAGAAACAGAGAAACAGAGAAACAGAGAAACAGAGAAACAGAGAAAATAGGTGCAGGAGGAGGCCATTTTGCCCTCCGAGCCAGCACCGCCATTCATTGTGATCGTGGCTGATCATCCACAATCAGTAACCTGTGCCTGCCTTCTCCCCATATTCCTTGATTCCACTAGCTCCTTGAGCTCTATCCAACTCTCTTTTAAATTCATCTGGTGAATTGGCCTCCACTGCCTTCTGTGGCAGAAAATTCCATAAATTCACAAAACTCTCTGGGTGAAAAGGTTTCTTCTCACCTCAGTTTTAAAAGGCCTCCCATTTATTCTTAGACTGTGGCCCCTAATTCTGGACTCCAGCATTGGGAACATTTTTCCTGCCTCTAGCGTGTCCAGTCCTTTTATAATTTTATACTTCTAGAGCTTTCCCCCTCATCCTTCTAAACTCCAGTGAATACAAGCCCAGTCTTTCCAATCTTTCCTCATATGACAGTCCCTCCATCCCAGAGATTAACCTCATGAACGTATGCTACACTGTCTCAATAGCAAGGACGTCCTTCCTCAAATGAGGAGACCAAACCTGCAAGCAGTACTCCAGATGTGTTCTCACCAGGGCCCTATACAACTGCAGAAGGATCTCTCTGCTCCTGTACTCAAAACATTTCGTTATGAAGGCCAACATGCCATTAGCTTTCTTCACTGCCTGCTGTAAATATTGTAAATATTTGCAGCCCCAGCACCGAACCTTGCGGCACTCCACTCGCCACTGCCCGCTATTCCTACACTTTGCTTCCTGTCTGCCAACCTCTTCTCTATCCATGTCAACACCCTACCCCCAATACCATGTGCTCTAATTTTGCTCACCAACCTCCCATTTGGGACCTTATCAAATGCTTTCTGAAAGTCTAGATACACCACATCCACTGGCTCTCCTTCATCCATTTTACTTGTCACATCCTCAAAACATTCCAGAAGATTAGTCAAGCTGGATTTCCCCTTCATAACTCCATGCTGACTTGGACCAATCCTTTCACTGCTATCCAAATGTGCTGTTATTATTTCTTTAATAATTGACTCCAACATCTTCCCCACCACCGATGTCAGGCTAACTGGTCTATAATTCCCTCTTGCTCCTTTCTTGAAAAGTGGGATAACTTTAGCTACCCTCTAATCTACTGGAACTGATCCTGAATCTATTGATCATTGGAAAATGACCACCAATATGTCCACGATTTCTAGAGCCACCTCCTTGAGTACCCTGGTATGCAGACCATCAGGCCCTGGAAGAAAATTAATGCTTCTTGGCAACATTCAGCAGCACATTTTCCAACAAAATGTAGTGAATGTGCAAAACATGGAATGTAATTCGCAAACTCATTCAGCTCTTTAATTCGTGCTTGTAAGCCACTATACTTGCCACTCATGTTGCTGGCATTGTCATAACTTTGACCACGGCAGTATTTTATATCAATGTCATTTTCTTTTAAAAAGTCAAGTGAACTATTCAGCACAATGACCTTCCATATCTAAAAACGTCACAAATCTTTCAACTGGTCCAGACGGCAAAACATATCATATCATATCATATCATATATATACAGCCGGAAACAGGCCTTTTCGGCCCACCAAGTCCGTGCCGCCCAGTGATCCCCGCACATTAACACTATCCTACACCCACTAGGGACAATTTTTACATTTACCCGGCCAATTAACCTTCATACCTGTACGTCTTTGGAGGTATCGCACAGTCAAAGTCAGCTTTTCCACATTAGATATATCTGGAATAGAATCCAATGAAACAGAATAATACTTGTATTTCTTCACTTCACTGATAATGTGATCCAGTATGCTGGATCCAATTAGATTGATGAATTCCTCACATGTTGCTTTAGATAGGTATGATTTATGTCCCTTTCCTTTGTTTGCGCTAGTATTTATATGCTCTGCCAGAAAAGGGTCAAACATGGCCAGTAATTCTACCAACCCCAAGTCATTTCCATTAAGAGGCGAGCCAACTGTTTCATCATTACCACGAAATGAAAGGCCTCGTTCTGCTAAAGTGACGAATGGCCCTTTTATATGTTTCTATGTTCAGACCTGTAGCGTCACCTATCCTTTTTCTCCAGAGATGCTGCCCAACCCGCTGAGTTATTCCAGCACTTGCCGTCTCTGTTTGGTTTTAATCAGCATCTGCCCTTCTTTTCTTCTACAAGGAGAACAAGGTCCCTTTCTATCTCAGATCATGTGGATACTATGCTTTAAGTAAAACGTGTCTGTCTAAATTGACAAAGGGCCCATGAGTTGGTGGGCAGTGCATCAAAGGCCCTTAGGTTAGGGGGGGGGGGGGGATACAGAGGTTCGGAGGGCTTAGGTGTGGGAGTAGAAAGGATTTAGGGGCAAGGGATAGATAGAGTTTAGGAGTGCAGGAGATATGGAGGATTGAGGGGCAATGTGAGAAATAGAGGTTCCAAGACTTTAGGAGTGAGATAACAGAGTTCACGAGGTTTGGGTCTATGAGGGAGATAAGGATAAAAGAGGGAGATGCCAAGGGTTAGGGGGGGGGGGGGTGGAGGGGGTGGGGGCAAATGCCCCAAGGATATAAGGGTTGGGGAGAAAGAGGACCTGACAAGAAATGGTATGGGGAGATACGTCCTAATAATTTAGCCGCTGAAAGGAAGCGAGATTCAGAGGGTTCAGGATTAAAGAAGACAATGGTCCCAATGATTTAGGGTAAGGGAAGATAAACAGTTGGGGGAGTTGGGTTCAGAGTTGGGGGAGACAGAAGTCCCGGGGGTTGAGGGTAGGAGACTAAAGGGCACGTAGTTTATAAACAGCAATAGACAGAGTGGTGCAGCTGGTCGGGCTGCTGCCCCACAGCTCCAGCAAGCCTGACTTTAGGTGTTGTCTATGTGGAGTTTGCACGTTCTCCATGTAAAAGAGTGGGTTTCCTCCAGGTCCTCCAACATCCCAAAAATGAGAGGGTTTGTACGTTAAATGGCCTGTGTAAATTGCCACTGGTTTGTGGGGAGTGGATGCAAAAATGGGATAAAATACAACTAGTGTGAGCGGGTGATCGATTGGCACCATGGACTCGGTGGGCAGAGAGCCTGTTTCCTTGCTGTATCTCTAAAACTAAGTTACCCAAAGTCCTATAACATCGGGACATTAACATGTCCACCCTGCGTCTGTGGACATGCTGATCCTCCAATGACTCACCACTGCCACCTAGTGGGTGGCACTGGAGTTTAGTTGGAGCATCGAGTTACAGAATGGAAACAGGGACCTCTGAGCCCATAAAGGACAAGTCAAGTCAAGTCAAGTTTATTTGTCACATACACATACACGATGTGCAGTGAAATGAAAGTGGCAATGCCTGCGGATTGTGCACAAAACAGAATTACAGCATAAGGCAGAGGTCCTGTGCGCTTCCGATGAAGACGAGTGACTGAGATCCCATGCGTTGAGGGAGGCAAAGGTCATTGACCTGCTACGTAATGATGATGGCTGTTAGATGTTTCCACTCCCATGACGTGAATCCGACTCAATCAGCCAGGGAGTCATGCACTACGACCCAGCCGGCTTCAGCAGAGCACTGGGAGTCTGCACTCACACATCAGGCAACAGGCCCTGGAGCCCACCACAGCTCCACCATCATTTTTTCAGCAATTAATGGCCCGGCACCTACTTTAATCTGGACAAAATTACGAGCCCGCACTTGAAATCCCCCTCCCCTTCAATAATGAGGCACGATAATGGCGGATCTCGACCTCATCGGGACTTCCACGGCTGGTCGGCGGGTCAAATTTGCCCCCTGCGGCTGGGCGTCTGGAACTCTGGCCCGGCTGGGGCCGACAGATCCGTTCCCATAGCTGACTTCCACAGGCGATCAGCGGGCTGGTATTTCGGAGGCCGTGACCTCAGTTGGTCCGGCAAAGGAGAAAATCCAGAAAGGCTCTGGAACCAAGGGTGCGGCAAAACCGGTGGTGGTCCATGCTAACCATTTTACCCAACTACAATAATCCTATTTTTAGTGCGTTAGAACAATATCTTAATCTCCCTTGCCAATTTAGTTATCTATCTCTATCTATATCTATCTTTAGTTATCTGCCTCTTAAATGCTGTGACTCGATCTAATTCCACCACCCGCTCTGGAATACGCCCACTGCCTACGACAAAGCAAATTATTACTCAGATCGACTTTTAAACTCCTCTCACCTGAACCGTATGCTCTCCAAGCATTCAGCGCGGGGCCCTCGAAAGTGCGGGGCCCGTAGCAAATGCTACTTTTGCTACTATGTTGATCCGGCACTGGTTATAGGTTTTGTTGTAGGTTGGAATGGACATGGTGGGCCGAAGGGCCTGTTTCTGGACTCTGACGAACGTGGACACAAAGGTCCAAGGTGAAACAGAGACAGACGTCGACGCCCGCGGGCTGGGGAGCGCTGGTGAAACCCGGACAGAGAAGTCAGGAACGGGAAACAGCGACCGGACGAAGAGTTAAAGAAAAGTCTGAACATTTTATTACTTCTTACACGTCTGATTAACATAAACAGGATGAATTCTTGGAGATCGCTGTGTTACAATATTTGGATTTTGTGAGACCATGTTTCTTGAAATGATACAAGAAATTATGCAAAAGCTCTTCCAATAACGAGGCGGTGTGCTGATGAAACAATTTGGAAGATTCTTACAGCAGCAATTTTTTTTGTTGCAAAACGCAGGGTAACTGGAGAGTCGGGGACGGTGGCGTACAGTGCATCACTCGCCCTCCCACTCACTCACCCGCCCGCTCACTCACTCACTCGCCCGCCCGCCCGCTCACTCACTCGCCCGCCCACTCACTCACTCGCCCGCCCACTCACTCAAGATTCGGCCGTTTTGTACTTTAATGTTCCTTTATACTGCGCAGAAGCTGCATGACAATCCAGTCTGCCGTCTTGCACCCGCTGCATTGAACATTTCTGAATGTGTTATTTACTCTGTGAGCTTCACGTCAAGAAGGAATTTCATTGCATCCCAGTGTATCTGGCAATTAGCTAACCTAATCGGACCTGCGTCACAAACGTAGATTACAGCTAAATTACTGGTAAATACCATTTGTACACTCTTCCTGTGGAGAAATCACACGGGCACCTGGTGCAACATGAAAGGCCTATAGTGACACGATGTATGGAAAATAACTCCACGGATTTGGATAACCTGAGTTAGTCTATTTGCAGCAAGCAGCAATCACTGCCACGAATCTTGCAATAACTACTTAGAGCAAGGTACTACAATTGAAAAGCTGGTTTACAACCCGTTGTTACCTATTACCATTTAGTTAACGGCTGTGGAATGCAAAACATCACCACGTTGGAAACAATGAATTTGCCGGTTTGCCGCAAACAACATTCATCTCCACACATCGTGAAATGACTTTAACGTGCAAGGTGTTACAATCAAATCAAGGACGCCAATGGATGCTGAGTGATGAAAAATATCAGTAAAGGTTGTTTACAAATCGTTGTTGCTTACGATCTTCCAGTTGACAGCCTTCGTACGGAAAAAAACTCTTGCTCTTTGGAAACAGTGAATTGGTCTGTTTGAAGCCTTCACCTCCACACATCTTGAAAAAACCTGTCAGTGCAATGTACTAAATCAAACCAACGAGTCTAATGGTTGCAAAGTGATGAAATACATCAGTTCACAAAACTTAGTTTCATACAACATTTATGGTGATAGTTGTTACGTGAAAAACGACTCTAAAACTTTAGAAAAAGTGAATTGGCCTGTTTCATTTCAAAGCATCATTTAATCAATCACCTGATTGATTGATTGATTGATTGATTGATTGATTGGTTGATTGGTTGATTGATTGATCGATTGATTCATTGATTCATTCATTCATTCATTAATTTCCATACGTCTTGAAAATACTGATCAATGCAAGGTGCTACAATCAAATAATGACTCCAACAGATGTAGAATGATGAAGTACATCAGAAATGGTAGTCAATAACACGATGCGCCTTACTACCATTAAGTAGATGGCCGTTGCATGAAAAACAACTCGACTGCTTTGGAAACAGCGAATTAGCTTGTTTGCAGCAAACATCATTCATTTCCATACATCTTGAAAAAATGTTTACGTTCAAGGCGCTACAAATATAAGAGACTCCAAGAGTTGCGGAGCGATGAAGAAGTTTGTTTACAACACGTTGTTACTTATTAAATTTCTGTTGATTGCCGTTGTATGAAAAACAACTACCGCTTTGCAAACGTTGAAATAGATTCCAAGACACCAACAAAGCCTTCCCAAACTTTCCTGCAGCTTTGTCCGTTGAGTCCTGGAAGCATGCTCGTAAATCGTAGTTTAGTTTTGTTTAGAGATACAGCTCGGAAACAGGCCTTTCGGCCCACCGAGTCCGCACCGACCAGCGATCCCTGCACATTTACACTATCCTGCACACACTGGGGCCATTTGTTACATTTGTACCAAGCCAATTAACCTACAAACATGTGCGTGTTTGCAGTGTGGGAGGAAACCGAAGAGCTCGGAGAAAACCCACGTGATCACAGGGAGAACGTACAAACTCCGTACAGACAGTATCCGTAGTCAGGATCGACCCCGGGTCTCTGGCACTGTACGGCAGTAGCTCTACCATACAGTAGCTCTGTATGGCAGTAAAGTTTCGAGCAAACGAGGCCAACAGAACTGAATAAGTTTAAAGGAGGCTCGGGTCCACCGTGGGTGAGGAGAGCGCGAAATTTCGGACTCTGGAGAGGAAGAAGGACGGCCGGACTAGGTATCGGTGGAGGCAGATACGGCACCATTAGCATTTCCGCATCGCCTGACAGCGCAATGGCGGGCATTTACTGTACAACGAAACCATATAGATATCTCTGACGCTCTCCCCGAATTCCAGCTGTTTGCAACTTTCCGTGCTACCAGACGAACGAAACGTCGTGCTATTAACGGTTAGCAGTTACTCCGGCACGCTCGTAAATTCGGAGGTGACGATGAGAAGAATTTCCAGCAACTGTACGTTATTCTATTCGAGTCATAGAGTTAATGTGCTTTACAACACAGAAGCAGGCCCTGAGGGCTAGCTCTGAAATGTCGACCAAGTTGGCATGTGGGGCGAGTGGGTCGTAGCGCTCTCGACCCTTCGTATTACTATAACTGCCCAATTGCCTTTTCAAAGTCACACTTGTGAACGCTTCTATTGTATCCTCTGACAGTTCAAACTCGTGAGTGAAAAAAGTTACTGCCGCCGATCCTCATAAATTTTCACCCTCTGAAAAGGAAGGCATATGTCTTCTCGTTTAAGAATCCTTTACCCTGGGAAAAGAGACTGAGCGCTTATTTTATGCTCATAATCTGGTACACATTAATAAGGCCTCCCGTTCCATGGAAACAAAAGCGCAATTTATCCAACCCCTCGCGCTCACTCAAACCTGCCTAGTCAGACAAACATCAGTGAATCCCGCTGAATTTCTACTTCACTCTTTCCAATTTAATAACATCCTTCCTGCAGCTGGGCGACCAGTACTCCACATATTACGTCAAGTGTGGTATCATCAATGACTTATACTGTTACCCAAAGTTGCCAATGCACCCAATGGACTTCCCAATAACGCCAGGCGTCCAATCCCTCCATTACTAAACTGCGCACTTGAGCCGCCACTTTTAGGGAAGCGTGGATGTTTATTCCCAGATCTCTCCGTTTTGTAACAATCTGCAGGGCTCCACATTAACTGTGCAACGTCTGTCCACGTTTGGCATACCAAAGTGCAGAAATTCCCAATTATCTGATACAAATTATATTTGTTATTCATTGGCCCATCTTCCCAAATGATCCAGATCCACTTGTAAATGTAGATCTCCTCCGCCACTGGAAATGACACTCCGATATATTCCAAATCAACGTGTGAAACAAAACCTGATCAGTCTTCAGAGAGCGTGGGAAATAGGTTCACGTATGTCTCACCGCAGAGCAGGGCATAGTGCCCGTGTATCTGGTACTGCCGGAATATCATGCTTTGCAAATTATCGAAGTGCGTATTATGCAACAATTTCTGAACAAATGAACTGCAAAAGCTCCCTGATATCATTTGATAATCCTTCTCCTTATTCCAAAACCAGCATCCTTTAATCCCGGATTTGGAATTGAATGAGGAAGATTGTTCAATAGATGGGCATTAAATGATCCCTAAAAAAACATATGAATGTTGTCAATGGCAGTCTGAACTGTCTGCCCTGAGAGCCAAGAATGATTACCAGTAATTTCAGTTTTCTTTACTCTGCTTTTCCAGTGAATGTAGTGACGATGGCGATACTGTACCGGGAATGTTTGGCTTCTCCACCTGCACCACTCGTTACCTGGTTGTCATGGCAGCGACGGTCCTACTGATCATCATCTGCAGGAGCCATTTTGCATTTATTCGTTTTTTTTGTTTATTAATATTATTACCTTGTATCCTGCTGTAGTTTGGACACTATAGAGTTAATGCAATGCTTACATAGGGCTGGGCGGAGCTTGAGAGTGGGCAGTTTGGGTATGTGCTGGCAGGGTGTGTGTGTGAGCTGGGAGGTGCTGACAGAGGTTCAGCCAAAGGCTCCGCCAAAAGATTTATTAGCCAAGATGTAATCGGTTGTAAAATCTTATTGATAAGAAGATTAATACAGACTCCGCCGAAGTTATATCTGGCAGTTCGTATCGATCGCATAGACTGTGGTAAGATATGGAATTTTACCTAGCAAATCAATAACCAGTCGATGACAAGAGATATGCCAAGATTGCACCGCCAAAATAAAGACTAACTATTAAAACGTCAAGGAGGATCTCTGTTATTATTTGTTCGAGTCATTATGCTTATCGCTGACCCGGTCTATGCAAGTGGCAGCTTGGGAGCTAATTGATAGACGAGAAGCTAGCCGCTACATCGCGTAAAATTCCTTCTGAGCTGAAGCGATCAGCTTGGATCCACTCCTTCAGAAAGTTCAGAGAACTTGCCTTTGCAAGAGACGAAGTGTGAGATCTTATCTAAAGTGGAGTGATTCATCGTGAAATATGCTTAAACTGGAATGATTTATTGGAATTTATTATTCGGAAGGTTCAGAAAGCTTGTCTTCGCAAGAGACGAAGGCTATGAGAGTTTACTGACCTGGGAGAGATTTATTGCCAAAAATTGAAGCATTATATCTGTCTGTTAGAGTTATTTGAAGAGAATTAGCTCTTGGAAAGAGACTGTGGGAAAAAACAGCAGAAATCGTAGTCTGCTTTAAATTGTTTTTTCTGTGTGAGAACACAAAGGCTGTTTTTGAATGATCAAGAGCTTGGAATGCGGACAGCGTAGCAACGACCTTGAGAGTCCCTGGTTACCAAGTCTTGTTTAAAAATAAGAAGTGATAAGGAAAAAAGAAAGCACATCTGGCTTATGTTAACAGGCTCAGAATGTCTGAAATTAAATCTGATGTTCAGTCGCAAGGTGGCGATAGTGGAACACGGCTTAAAGTGGAAAAAAGGGCCATTAAGCTTACTCAAATTGGCAAAGACATGGCTTATGAAAGTAATGAGAAGCTGAAGAAACGTAAATATAAGATGGCTGTGAAGACCATGCAAAACATCAAAGAGCTAATAAAATTAGGAAAGAGGGCAGATGTGGAGCTCAATCTGGATTAACTTAACTACCTCAAGGACAAAATCTTCAGCATCTATGGAACATTGAGAGAGCTACAGTTAGCACCAGTAGACCAGGATAAGCAAGAGAAATGGATGCGGCAGGTGGTCGAACATTTCGATGGATTTATACAAGATGTTGTTGAATGGCTAAGCCAAGAAGGTCATGAGGCCGCACCCTCCAATGTTGAGGGCACCTTATGCGAGGGTGGCGATGAAGCAGACTCCATCAAACCTGGAGATATTGCTTCAAATATTTCGACCTCTAAGTTGAGCATCAAATCTCGTGCATCTTTGACACTTTCTGTTCGTAAGGAGGCTGAGGTGGATCTGGCTGTTCTTGCTGAACAAGCTGCATTCATGGAAAGGAAGTACGAGATTGAGAAGCTAGAAGGCCAAGTGGAGGAAGAAAAGAGGCAAGAAGAAGAAGAACAGAGGAAAGAAGAAGCAATTGAGTAGCAGTAGCAGCAGCAGCAAGCAGCAGTAGCAGCAGTAGCAGCAGCAAGCAGCAGCAGTAGCAAGCAGCAGCAAGCAGCACCAAGCTGTGTTGCTTGGGAAGTAGTGTGTGGGGATTGTGTGGGGATAGTAAGGAGTAAGACCTGTGTGATCTCCCGGACTAGTTTCGATCGCCTAGCTTGGGGTCGGAGAGGAATTTCCCAGATTTTTTCCCAAATTGGCCTGGGTTTTTTATCCGGTTTTTCGCCTCTCCCAGGAGATCACTCAGTTCTTTTGGGTGGGCGGTTGGAGCGGTTGGAGTAGCGGCCGGGCGGTAGGTTTAGTAACCAAGCGCGGGGCTTTGTTTGGAGAGTATGACTGCCAGGGCAGTTTTTTGTTCTGGGTGTCAGATGTGGGGAATCTGGGAGTCTGATAGTCTTCCAGACATCCACATCTGCGCCAGGTGTGACGAGATGGGGCTCCTAAGGGACCGTATTAGGAACCTGGAGCGGCAGATTGATGACCTCCGTCTGATCAGGGAGAGTGAGGAGGTTATAGATAGGAGTTACAGGGAGGTGGTCACTCCTAGACCACGGGAGGTAGACAAGTGGGTCACTGTTAGGGGGGGGCAAGGAACAGAGGCAGGGACTAGGGAGTACCCCGGTGGCTGTACCCCTTGGAAATAAGTACTCCTGTTTAAGTACTGTTGGGGGGGACAGCCTACCTGGGGGCAACGACGGTGCCCGGGCCTCTGGCAAGGAGTCCGGCCCTGTTGCTCAGAAGGGTAGGGAAAGGAAGAGGAGAGCAGTAGTAATAGGGGACTCTATAGTGAGGGGGTCAGATAGGCGTTTCTGTGGACGCAGTCGGGAGACCCGGATGGTGGTTTGCCTCCCTGGTGCCGGATGTGTCTGAGCGTGTCCAGGATATCCTGAAAGGGGAGGGAGAGGAGCCAGAGGTCGTGGTACATATAGGTACCAACAATATAGGTAGGATAAGGGAAGAGGTTCTGAAAGGAGAATTCAGGGGGCTAGGAAGAGAGTTAAAAAAAAGGACTTCCAAAGTAATAATCTCAGGCTTACTGCCTGTGCCACGCGATAGTGAGAATAGGAATGGAGTGAGGTGGAGGATAAATACGTGGCTGAGGAACTGGTGCAGGGAGCAGGGTTTCAAGTTTCTGGATCATTGGGACCTCTTCTGGGGGAAGTATGACCTGTACAAAAAGGACGGGTTGCATCTGAACCCGAGGGGAACCAATATCCTGGCGGGGAGATTTGCTAAAATAACTGTGGAGACTTTAAACTAGTACGGTTGGGGGGAGGGACTCAAACACAGATAGCTAATAGGCAGTGTGTGAGGCAGGAGGCAGAAAAGGGAAACACTCAGACCCAATATGTAGGAGAGAAAGAAGGGAAAAGAAATAAACTGAGAATAAGAAATGATGGGTCCCTTAAATGTGTATATTTTAATGCTAGGAGCATTGTAAGAAAGGTGGATGAGCTTAGAGCCTGGATTGACATCTGGAAGTATGATGTTGTGGCGATCAGTGAAACATGGTTGTAGGAGGGTTGCGATTGGCAATTAAATATTCCAGGATTTCATTGTTTCAGATGTGATAGAATCGGAGGGGCAAGAGGTGGGGGTGTTGCATTGCTTGTCAGGGAGGATATCACAGCAGTGCTTTGGCAGGACAGACTAGAAGGCTCGATTAAGGAGGCTGTTTGGGTGGAACTCAGAAATGAGAAAGGTTTAGCAACACTTATAGGGGTGTATTATAGACCGCCAAATAGGGAACGAGAATTGGAAGAGCAAATATGTAAGGAGATAGCAGATATTAGTAGTAAGCACAGAGTGGTGATTGTGGGTGATTTCAATTTTCCGTATATAGACTGGGAATCACATTCTGTTAAAGGGCTGGATGGTTTGGAGTTTGTAAAATGTGTGCAGGATAGTTTTTTGCAGCAATACATAGAGGTGCCTACCAGAGAAGGGGCAGTGTTGGACCTCCTGTTAGGAAATGAGATGGGTCAGGTGACGGAGGTATGTGTTGAGGAGCACTTTGGGTCTAGTGATCATAATGCCATTAGTTTCAATATCATTATGGAGAAGGTCAAATCTGGACCAAGGGTTGAGATTTTGGATTGGAGAAAGGCTAATTTTGAGGAGATGAGAAAGGATTTAAAAGGAGTGAAATGGAAATTGTTGTTTTATGAAAAGGATATAATAGAGAAATGGAGGATATTTAAAGGTGAAATTTTGAGAGTACAGAGTCTTTATGTCCCTGTTCGGTGGAAAGGAAAGAATAATAATTTGAAAGAGCCGTGGTTTTCCATGGAAATTGGACACTTGGTTCGGAAAAAGAGGGAGATATACAATAAATATAAGCGGCAGGGAGTAAATGAGGTTCTTGAGGAATATAAAGAATGTAAAAGGAATCTTAAAAAGGAAATTAGAAAAGCGAAAAAAAGATATGAGGCTGCTTTGGCAAGTAATGTAAAAGTAAACCCCAAGGGGTTCTACAGATATGTCAATAGCAAAAGGATAGTGAGGGATAAAATTGGTCCATTAGAGAGTCAGAGTGGACAGCTATGTGCTGAGCCGGAAGAAATGGGGGAGATATTAAACAATTTCTTTTCTTCGGTATTTACCGAGGAGAAGGATATTGAATTATGTGAGGTAAGCGAAACAAGTAGAGTAGTGATGGAAATTAGGAGGATTAAAGAAGAGGAGGTACGGACACTTTTGAAGAATATAAAAGTGGATAAGTCTCCAGGTCCTGATAGGATATTCCCTAGGACATTGAGGGAAGTTAGTGCAGAAATAGCAGGGGCTATGACGGAAATATTTCAAACGTCATTAGAAACAGGGATGGTGCCGGAAGATTGGCGCATTGCGCATGTTGTGCCTTTGTTTAAAAAAGGATCTAAAAGTAAACCTAGCAATTATAGACCTATTAGTTTGACGTCTGTGTTGGGAAAATTAATGGAAAAGATACTTAGGGACAATATATATCATTATTTGGATAATCAAGGCCTGATTAGAAACAGTCAACTTGGATTTGTGCCTGGAAGGTCATGTTTGACTAATCTTCTTGAATTTTTTGAAGAGGTTACCAGGGAAATTGATATGGGCAAGGCTGTGGATGTTGTCTATATGGACTTCAGTAAGGCATTTGACAAGGTTCCACATGGAAGGTTGATTAAGAAGGTTAAATCGTTGGGTATTAATAGTGAGGTTGCAAGATGGATTCAACAATGGCTGAATGGGAGATACCAGAGGGTAACGGTTGACAATTGTATGTCAGGTTGGAGGCCAGTGTCTAGTGGAGTGCCCCAAGGATCTGTGTTGGGTCCACTGTTGTTTGTCATTTACATTAATGATCTGGATGATGGTGTGGCAAATTGGATTAGTAAATATGCAGATGATACTAAGATAGGTGGAGTAGTTGATAGTGAGGTAGATTTTCAAAGTCTACAGAGAGACTTGGGCCTTTTGGAAGGGTGGGCTGAAAGATGGCAGATGGAGTTTAATGCTGATAAGTGTGAGGTGCTGCATTTTGGTAGGACAAATCAAAATAGGACGTACAGGGTAAATGGTAGGGAATTGAGGAATGCAGTGGAACAGAGGGATCTGGGAATAACTGTGCATTGTTCCCTGAAGGTGGAATCTCATGTGGATAGGGTGGTGAAGAAGGCGTTTGGTATGCTTGCCTTTATAAATCAGAGCATCGAGTATAGAAGTTGGGATGTAATGTTGAAATTGTACAGGGCATTGGTGAGGCCGAATCTGGAGTATGGTGTGCAGTTCTGGTCGCCAAATTATAGGAAGGATGTCGACAAAATGGAGAGGGTACAGAGGAGATTTACTAGAATGTTGCCTGGGTTTCAGCACTTAGGCTACAGAGAGAGGTTGAACAGGTTGGGTCTTTATTCTTTGGAGCGTAGAAGGTTGAGGGGGGACTTGATAGAGGTTTTTTAAATTTTGAGAGGGACGGACAGAGTTGACGTGGGTAGGCTTTTCCCTTTGAGAGTGGGGAAGATTCCAACAAGGGGACATAGCTTCAGAATTGAGGGACAAAGGTTTAGGGGTAACATGAGGGGGAACTTCTTTACTCAGAGGGTTGTGGCTGTATGGAATGGGCTTCCGGTGGAATTGGTGGAGGCTGGCTCGATTTTATTATTTAAGAGTAAATTGGATAGGTATATGGATAGGAGGGGATTGGAGGGTTATGGTCTGAGTGCAGGTAGATGAGACTAGGTCAGGGAGAATGGTCGTCGTGGACTGGTAGGGCCGGACAGGCCTGTTTCCATGCTGTAGTTGTTATATGTTATATGTTATATGTTAGAACGGAGGAGAAGACAATTAGATTACAAGAAGAGGAGTGATCAATTGAAAAGAGAGAAAGAATGATTGGAGTTGGAGTCTAAAATGATAGCAGTCAAGACATAACTCAGTGTCCTTAGTGCTCCAAGATGAAGAAGCAGCTCGATAGGATGAGTTCTTATTCAGAACGAGGAGCTGGCCTTAGTCAGATGCTAGTTGGGCGGGAACTATCCACGACTGAATCCTGGCATGAATGGGAGCCACAGGTTGTTAGACCAAAGCAAACAACCTGGAGACCATTGGTTAAAGGTAGTGGTACGTCACGCTTTACCCCACATCCTCTTCAAGGACGGATGACAGGGTTTGATGAACCGAGGGATGAGCAGGGACATGCTCACACTAAATCCCCGGAATGTCATGATGGAAACCAACATACTATATGCGAGATATTACGGAAGCAAAATCCAGTGACCGAACTTCGGGCTAAACAACATCTTTCTTCTACCCTACCAGCAAGAGACATTCCCGTGTATGATGGTGATCCCTTGCAATATCAACCTTTTATCAGGGCATTTGAGAGAGGAGTAGAAAGGAAGACTGACGATGAAAGTGATCGTTATCATTTGCTGGAACAACATACGAGAGGACTAGCCAGCTGTCAACATTTGCATCCTGACCAGAGCTATAAGGAGGCAAGAAGATTGCTTAAAGAACATTGTGGCCATGAGCAGAAGATTGCCACTGCTTATATATCCAGAGCATTGGCATGGCCAACCATCAAGCCAGGTGAGATAAAGGCTTTACAAGCGTTCTCATTATTCCTCAAAGGTTGTTGTAATGCAATGCAGCAGCTTAAATACATGGATGAAATGAACGTTCACTCCAATATGATGACCATTCTTCGAAAGCTGCCTTACAAACTCAGAGAAAGGTGGAGAGATCGGTCATATGAAATCCAAAGAACCGAGAAACGTTCGCCTGCGTTTCCGGACTTGGAAAACTTCATAAAGGACAAGTGGACATACTAGATCCGTCAGTATGTCCACTTGTACCTTTATGAAGTTTTCCAAGTCCGGAAACGCAGGCGACCGATCTCTCCACCTTTCTCTGAGCTTGTAAGGCAGCTTTCGAAGAATGGTCATCATATAAGCAGCGGCAATCTTCTGCTCATGGCCACAATGTTGTTTAAGCAATCTTCTTGCCTCCTTATAGCTCTGGTCGGGATGCAAATGTTGACAGCTACGAACTAATTCAGTAGTCCAGGGTTCAGTCGCGGATGGACATCACCCCTATGTGCAGTGTTTAACAATCTGATGGCTGCCCTGTTCTGTGTGGTTCACCGTCACTTATAACAGTTGATCACCCTCACATAAGGCGCCTTCAACATTGGATCAATTTGATCAATTTGGCGACATATGTTACCAGTAGCTAAAAACAAAATATTGCACCGGGAAAACTGTAGATGTGTTTCTGACAATAACTGGCATTCTGCTCTGTTTCAAACATGTCCCCGTGTATTTGATATATGAACCCGGCATCGTGATTGACAATGTACCCTGCGACTGTTTTCCGAAGCCGAGCATTTATAAAGAGAGAGATTTCGACGAAGCAGGTGGCGCCGCTTCCAAGGTCAGGTCAAATCATCAATCGCTTATTTATCTCTAATCCCATCGAATCCATTTCATTCTTCCCGCGTTTCCCATCAATGCTCCATCCGCCACCCTGCCTCTATTCTACCGTTCACCTCCACCCTGGAGACGTTGACGTTTGGCATGTCTGCAGAAAGCTACGCGGTCACAGGGAGAACATGTAAGCTACACGCACGCGCGGTAAGTGTCTATGGTCTGTGGAGTGGCCTTTCCACTTACAGCACCACTGCGATTACTGCATTTGTATTGAAGTCAGGGACAGAGATTTAAATATGGGAATGGGAAGGGGAGTTACATTGGTTAGTAACTAGAAGATCCTACATTGGTTAGCAACAAGAATGATCCCAGGAATGAGTAGGTTACCGTACGATGAGCGTTTGTCGGCACTGGGCCTGTACTCGCTGGAGTTTAGAAGAATGAGGGGGACATCATTGAAACATACGAAATAGTGAAAGGCTAGGAGAGAGTGGATGTGTAGAGGATGTTCCCACTAGCGGGAGAATCTAGTGCTAGAGATCATAACCTCAGAATTAAAGGACGTTATTTTAGGAACGAGACGAGGAGAAATGTCCAGGCCAGAAGGTGGTGAATCTGTGGAATTATTTGCCACGGACGGCTGTGGAAGCCGTCAGTGGATATTTTTAAGGCAGAGATTGATAGATTCTTGATTAGTCCATGTGTTAGTGGTTATGGTAGAAGTCAGGAGAATGGGGTTAGGAGGGAGAGATAGATCAGCCATGATTGAAAGGCGAAGTAGACGATGGGCCGAATGGCCGAATTCTACTCCTATTTCTAATGACCTATTAGGTCATTGCTTCGTCCACGCCTGGTCTTCCACTGTAAAGCAGGCGTACAGCCGTAAAGCAGGTCTTCCGCTGCAAAGCAGGCGTACAGCCGAACGGGAAGAGCATTGAATTCTCCAATTTTAGATGTTGTACATATTATCGAAGAGCCAGGGGACATCAGTTTGGACAGATATCATCAAGGAGGGAATGACTGGTTCCGTTCATGCGACAATAAATGCGATAGTCATGTTATGGATTGACACATTATAATAACGGCAAGCTTGTAAATAAATGATGTGCAAACAAGTCCTTCGTTTGTGAGTCTTGCGCTATCATAGAAACACAGAAACAGAGAAAAATAGGTGCAGGAGTAGGTCATTCGGCCATATCGCAGGGAAAATATAATGTTGCTATCTCTGCTTGGTCATAAAAATATAATGGCTGGAATTGTACTCGACACGGTTATATACGGGCGGAAAGGTCAGTATGGGAATGAGCTAGGGAGCTTAAATGGTTAGCAACTGGCAACATCTCCAAGTCTTGGCGGACCGAGAGCAAGTGTTCGGCATGGCAGTTGCCTCGTCTACGCTGAGTGTCACATATAAATGAGACGTGCAGCCCAGCGCTGTGGACATTAAATTCTCCATCTACAAACAACCCCCCTCTCCCCCTCCGACTTTTCCCTTTCCCCATTCCTCTTCCGCCTGTATTCCTTCCGCCGCCTTTACTTTTCACGCTTCTTCTCTCCTTAACATATCTTTTATATTTTCATCTCTGGCCCTTGTCCAACCTGCCAATGAAAACACAACATTGTCCACCTATAGCTTATCAGACGTTATCCCCGCCCCCGTCCCCACCCCCACCACACTTCCAGCGTTCGTTCACCCCCTCCCCCTACCAACGACGGGTTGGACGAAGTGTTCGAATCGGAAACGTCGCCCTCCCATGTTCTCGAGAGGTCCTGTCTGACTCCAGCACTTTCTATCCATTTTTGTAAACCAGCATCTACAGTCCCTTACGTCTGCGGAATGTTGTAAAACAGACCAAAGGCAATAAACCGGATCGAGAAATGGTGCCCATTTATCAAACGAATGGGAGAATGATTTTTATATTTAATTAAGGGATTACAGAATGTTACTTTAAGAGAGATAAAACAAGGATAAAAGATTACAAAGAAACGTTGGTGAGTTATTACAAAGATGTAAAATCCGCATGGGATCCTTCAAAACAAGAATATAAGAGGTGTTTTATGCTGCGAATCATTAAAGTACGTTCAGCTCTTTCTGCGTGTTTCGTAATGTGCGTTGTCAAAGTCTTGATTGAACCGACTTGTTTGAGAAAATCGCAAGTACTTTGTAAAATTTCCTTTGTGTCTGACCCGATCTGGGCTGGAATTCAGAGCGCAACTGCGCATCAAGTGAAAGTTGGATGGAAGGTGCAGGTTAAACAACCAATTCCTTCCAGTAAATTGCGCCGCGAGGAGGGTACTGCACGGGATGATTGTGACCAACGTGCCTCCTAATCAGGCGAATGCTGGATATAACCATCCATAGTTCGATGAACACTTTCCATTTTGTTGTCAGCCGACCGTAAAGTATGGTACTAATCGAACAAATTGGAGCGAAAAAAACGTGGTGAATTTGGTGGGCAAGGGGGATAGGGAATTAAAACGTTATGTACAAACGCAATAGCGTCAGACATTAAAGACATTAAATATACTATATATATTACGACGAAGAGTGCTGACGCGGTTAAAGATCCGAGACACCACGTGCTGTCCCGATGACATATATATACGACCACAGGTACTGTTGCGGTGGAATAGGGCAGATTGTTTCGTGGTGAACGCTGAAGTTGCTTCTAAGTAACATGAGGTATCATTGGGCACTCATGTCCTGACGATGGCCTTCGATTTGAAACGCACAAAGAGCAAACGGGGACCCAATGTATCCACAGTGCAACAACAGTGGGTTATATTAAAATATACAAAAATGAAGGGGGAAACATAAAATCTGGAAGAATCCCTGCAGAAGAAAAAAGACTTGCTGACAACAAGAAGCTAGAGGTAAATATGAAACAAGGATTAATTATACTTGCAGCATGGCGAAGAACCACTAAGAAAGGGTAAAATGGCGCGCACAAAACGAGAGGCGGAAGAACCATGAGGGAGAATGATGGCGGCTGTGTCGCCTTCCGCTCCGCCAGGAGAAGGAGACGACGTTCACTGGGGGTTTTTGGACTATGAATCATAGATAAATTGGTATAATGAAGACCACGGACCACCCGACGCTAAATAAAATAGATTTGAAGAGTGTAGCCGCAATACCAGATGCTCCGATTTGGACAGGGTACAGCACACTAGGGGGATAAAGTAAACAGGCGGGCAATGAGGGACGTTTAGCAGCCTTAAAGAAATCAGATTTTAAATGAAGTGCCTGTCTAATAAAATGGTCTCGGATAGCAAAGGCAAACTGATGCTCTGGTTTCAGTAGGAGTGTGGTGCAATGAAGAAACGGCGAATGAGGATAAATCGCAGGGTATGCGTTTTAAAAGTGGGAAACCAATTCACTTTGCCAGGTCACCCTGAAGGAATCGGCAAAAGGGACATGGAAGTCTCATTGAAAATAATATTCTGGGAAACAGATTGGAACAATTGAATTTCGTAACAATATATATATGCACTCACACACCGTCACTCACAAACACAAACGTGCTCACACTCACAGACACACACGAACATATTCGTGTATTCACTGGAGTTTACCTTGTATTCACTGGAGTTTAGAAGGATGAGAGGGGATCTTATAGAAACATATAAAATTATAAAGGGACTGGACAAGCTAGATGCAGGAAAGATGTTCCCAATGTTGGGCGAGTCCAGAACCAGGGGCCACAGTCTTAGAATAAAGGGGAGGCGATTTAAAACTGAGGTGAGAAAAAACTTTTTCACCCAGAGAGTTGTGAATTTGTGGAATTCTCTGCCACAGGGGCAGTGGAAGCCAAATCACTGGATGGATTTAAGAGAGAGTGAGATAGAGCTCTAGGGGCTAGTGGAATCAAGGGATATGGGGAGAAGGCAGGCACGGGTTACTGATTGGGGACGATCAGCCATGATCACAATGAATGGCGGTGCTGGCTCGAAGGGCCGAATGGCCTCCTCCTGCACCTATTTTCTATGTTTCTATGTCTATGTTTCTAACACACAAGCACACTTACACATCCTCACATGCAGACTCAAGTAATCGCGCACACACAAATACAGGCTCAAACACTAATACCCTCCCACTTTTTCACTCACACATATCGACGCACTTATACATAAAAAAGTACACTCTCGCATCCTCTCTCATAACAAAACACACAAACACACTTGCATACCCTCACAAATGCACACTCGTTGGGGTATTCAATTGAGCTTACGCAATTTGCAATCGAGTGGTGGGAACAACGAATTATTGAATATTAGGTTTACGACTTGCATCTCCCACCCCGACCCCCCCCCCCCCCCCCTTGTCACCTCACGGAAATTTCCCTGCGCGCAGTACTCCCCTCATTT